>NC_056615.1:23562349-23570810 GCF_018340385.1 Cyprinus carpio
TTCTTTCAAAAACATTAAAAATAGTAATGTTTCCAAACTTTTGACCTGAAAAGTATAAATTACAAAAAAAAAAAACAAAAAAAAAAAAAAAAAAAAAAAAAAAAAAAAAAAAAAAACATTAAAATACATTTGAAAATGCTAAACTACAAAAATGCAAGTAAAACTGGAATAAAATGTAAGCTTAATCTGAAAAATCGTAAATATTAAAATATTATGGTAAAATTTAAAGCATTAAATATTATTAAATATAATATAATACGTAATATACATACACATGTACTGTATGCAATTGTATGTATTCATTTATTATATCATTTGTTATGAATTCATTATAGCGGTTATTAATTATTATAAATTCTATAAGTAAAATAGAATCTGAAATATTAAAATAAAACATTTAAACAGCTAAAATGCTGCTCAACTAAAATGTAAAGCTAATTAACATAAAACTAAAAATAAGGAATATTATTAAATGTAAAAAATAATATATATTCATATATCTACCACTGTAATATAATGTATTATATATATTATATATGAAAATTCATTTTGAAATGCTAAACTAAAATATCAGTTGGCCAGTGGACTTTTTTTGACCATTTTTTCTACACTAATTTTAAGAAAAATATGGCTAAATATAGTGCTGTTGAACGATTAATCATGATTGATCGCATACAAAATAAAAGTTTTTGATTGCATAATAAATGTTTGTGTACATTTATTATGTATATATAAATACACACACATACAGTATATATTTTGAATTTTACATGATAATTTAATGTCTATATTTATATTAACTATATTTATATTGTAAATAAATATGTTTAAATATAAACATAACTATTATTTCTGAAATAATTACATGCAGGTGTGTGTATTTTATACTACAATAATTATATACACCGTAACATACATATATTAGTAAACAAAAACTTTATTTTGGATGTGAATTAATGTTGACAGCACTAGCAAAAATGTTATTTAAATATAGCAAAATGTTAGTGCTGCACTCTTAATGGTAGCTAAAATCATGATCAAATTAAAAGAAATATTAAAAACTCAGGGCTAACCATCGGGTAAAACTAGACCTGCTGTATCTGAGGTCTTCTGTCTGTGTGTTGCTGCCAGGTCAGTGGCCCAGAGCGTCAGAGACTGTGAATGAACCAAACAAAGATTTTTTTTTTTTTTTTTTCCCCCTCGGGGGGGGGGGGACCGCAGCTGGTTCATGCTGGATCATTCTTCTCGCAGAGCAAGAAACCCTCGGAGGAGCCGAGGCGAAGACGAGCTGGGCTGAGGACAAAAGCGAGACGCCAAAAGAAAAGGCTGAGGGATTGTCGCAGGACGCCCCGCCCGTCGGGAAGAGGACGCTGCTCGGCATGAAGAAGACAAGAAAGTCGCCGAACCAGAGGCAACGTACGCGCATTTGCTGAGCGCTTCGGAGGACATCGTGAAATGGTCTCACCTCGCCACCAATAGAAAAGCAGGAAACCTCCTCTCCTCCTGCTCCCCAGCTCGAGAAGGAGTCGGACCTGCTCTGGGACAGTATGGCGAGTCCACGGGATATGCGCATCGCGAAATCGGACTTCACCGATCTGGAGACGAGATGGACCAGGATGTCTGGACTCTGGGAGTTATACAGCTCTGGTGATCTGCAGGCCCCCCCCCCTCCACCACCGCCCTGCCCTTTAACATCCGACCCGCCCCCCCCTACGGTCGGCGTCCTCGCCCCTCCCATTGTTCAGCATCCGCGTGCCTCCGCCCCCTCCCTGCTTCTCCAGCCAGGCTCCGCCCTCTCAGCAGGAGGCGGAGCAACCTCCACTCAGAAAGCGGAAGGAAGACCATCCGCTTGTTCTGGAGTGAAGTCGGCCGCGACTGGTCTACCGCAACCACAAGCGCAGCCAAGAGAAGTCGCTTGGTCCAGATTGAAAACCTGTCAAAGTTGACACGGCTAAACTTGAACACCTGTTTGAAACCAAATCCAAAGAGATGCCCGTGACTAAGCGTCAGAAGGAGAATCACCGTACAGTACAGTCAAAACAAATGAAGGTCAAATGAATATTAGAGCCATTGCTGAAACTATATATACTGAATATATTACTCACTGAATCCAGCTATTGAACAAACTGTAACTCTCATGAGTCTCATGAGCGATGCTAAATAATGTGCTCAAAAAAATGAATGAAGTCATGATTTATTGGTTTTGAATCAATGAATTTACGAGCAATTCATAGAAAAATGAATATGAAATGGAATGAACCAGACTGTCATTTGTTTGCACTGATGATTGGTATCTGTGTGTTAGAACGGAAAAACGGCAGTGGATGGACAAGCGGCAGGAGATCCTCATTCTTAGGACTCCAAAGCAGCAACTCCATCAACATCGGTCTGACGGTTCTTCACCCGCGCCACCATCAAAACGCCTACTGAACTTTGAACGAGTACGCGCTCAACAAAGAGGGCATTGAGGTGCGCAAAAACACACATCTGTGACATTTTGCCATTTCTGTCCATTTTAGAATAGGGTGGGAGATATGGCCAAAAATGTTTCCAAAAAGATTAGTTTTTTCATATCAGTCAATATCGATAATTATCACTAGAAATGTCAAATGTCGTATTTCTTTCACGTTAAAAGCCAGATTTTTGCTTCGGAAGTGAAAGTTCTAGAAACCAGGACCATCCATTTTCCTTAACAAAATAAATATATGAATAGAAAAATTTATTTCTTAGTTTATACATGTTAATGAGTGATATGTTTCAAATCAAGAAACAGGTTTGGGTTGCCTGATAATAAAATAATATAATATAATAATAATATATAATAATTAATAGCGCTTTTGTCTCTTGGAAATGCACATTGATAGTAGATTGAGTGAGGATTGCAGAGCTAAATTTTTGGGTCATTATCAAAAATTCTTAAATCTGTCAAAAAATTGTAGCAACTAAGTTGTATATGGTTAAATTTATTTTATCAAGTTTTTTTTTTATTAAGCATTGGTCTCCCATAGTACATACGTGTACATTTAAAGCCTGAATAAAAACACAGTTAAAACCACAACATATAGACCCTCATACCATGGTAAAATCTAAACACTATATGGTTTACGGTAGCCTATTTGTATGAAAAAACAGTTAAAAAAAACCATTCGGTTAAATGACACCTGCTATGGCTTAATCACGATAATACTAAATGTATACCATACACTGTAAAAAAAAATTATGTTATGAATATCCAACATTTCTGCACAGTACCTGGTGCAGTGCAGAGGAAATCATGCACATTCAAAGCGAGGTATTCATGATATAGTTAATACTTTTAGGAATGTTTTGAATAAAAAGGGGGAAAAACCCATACGAACATAGTGCTATATTTTTGCCATCCTTTTTTTTCGAATGTTACATTTTGCATTTAGAAGTAACTTTTGCCATAGAATGTTACATGGTTGTTATTTCATATGTTTACATTTGACTATTTTAGAATGTTACAATTTTTGTAATCTAGAATATTACCAATTTGCCATTTCAGAATGTTAAATTTCCACCATTTACGAATGTCAGTTTGCCATTTTAGATGTAAATTTTTGTCATCTTACAATATTAAGTTGTCATTTTACGAATGTGACATTTGTGCCATTTGAGGATGTAACATTTCCCATAGAATGTAATTTGTCATTAGAATGTTACCAAATTTTCCATTTTTAGAAATGTTCATTTGACCATTTTTGACGTACAGTCTGTTAAATGTAAGATTTTGCCTTTCATCCGTCTCAGGCGGGTTAGAAAATCTGACGATGATTCCACGGAAAGAAGAGAAGCGCAGAGATCCAGAAGCTCAGCTAGCAAAATCCTGACATTACGCCTGGGCAGTGCCGAGAGTTACTGATTTACACTGTCCTCACAGCGAGCTCTCAGCACGCTGCAGCTCTGGCCTTCAAACGCGACTATTGAAGCACAGAGAAGGTGAGCGAGCCTCTTTCGGCTCAGCAAGGCTGCATTTATTTGATCAAAAACACAGTTATACAGTGAAAATATGTGCACGTTTCAACAAGCTGTTTTCTGTGTGAATCTCTGTTTAAACGAAATTATTTATGTGATGTTGCAGCTGTATTTTCAGCCTCATTACTCCAGTTCAGTGTACATGATCTTCAGAAATCATGCTTAATATGCGGATTTGCGCTCAAGGAAAACAGAAAGTCAAAAAGAACAGCATTATTGAAAAATAGAAATCTTTTTTAACATTATAAATATATTCACTGTCACTTTCCATCAATTAAACCACAGACCAATAAACTAAAATATACATATCTTAAATATCTTTAAAAAAAAAAAAAACATTTTGAATGATATTATATTTTTGAGTACAATGCAAAAAGTGGACAAGGTTTTTTTCCCAATATATTTCAAAAAAATTGACAAAAATTCTACAAAAAAAAGATTAACCATTTCTTTTCTGGTGGAAGAATTCTGATAAAATGGAACAGTTTAATCTAAAAACTAACAAAATGCTACTTAAATGCAACAGGGTTAAACATAGGGCTATTATAGTTAACTAAAAACTAAAACCATGAAAAACAAAATTGTTGATTCGGGATAACATTTTACTGGTTGCCGAAAAGGATATAGTTTCAACTTAGTTTACCTGAGGTGTAAAATACCAAAACTAAAAAAATGAAATAAAAATTAATGCATAATATAATAGACAAAAAAAGTGCCAACAAAATGACTAAATTTAAATACAATTTTAATTCAAACAGAAAAATATAAAAAAATAAAAGAATAAAATAAAAAAATAATAGAAAACTGTTAAAGTATAATAAACTGGTTTAACAGATTTCAACTCATTTAAGAGGTATGAAGAGCACGGCCTTAGGCAGAAATGATCAAACAATCAGATAGTGTTTGAAAGTGTCACCAGTGATTAAGGTCCTTGCACACGATGTCAGAAATTCTGCATGTATTATTTTCGTAGCTGTTGCATCCTTTCCTATGGCAAAATGCTTGATACGGATGCGGGAAAACGCAGAAAAATATAAAAATGTTCCATTTTTTTTATTACAGATGAAAGTGTAGAGGCAATTTGAAACGTGATTGAAACTTAACATGAGGTAGTATTTATTTGTTTAACATGCAAACATTTTGGACGGTAAATTCAGTCTCAGTGTGCAAAGAACTTTACACTCACATTATTACTGATATTAGACTCCGCTGATGTACGCTTACAGCACTCTCTTTACCTGCAAAGGTGAAGCGTTCGGAAGACGCTCAGAGAGCACAGAACATTTCCCATCTTCTCTCTCTGTGGTTTCCAGCATTCCTCAGGTTGTGGTTGTTTATCGTTCTCTGACGCAGGAGATGTTTTCAGCGCCTGATGGAAGGAACAATGTTTCGTGTGCTACAAACATAGACTCAATAACAAGAAAAACATTTGTTTTCTCCTCAATCTCAATCTAAGAAACAGGGAATGTGGGTCACAGAGCTGCTACCTGCGTATTCAAAACACGGCTATAAAATCATCTGCTCACGATGCTGCTTCAATCTTTCATGCGCATGTCAACTTTATGACTAACGGCATAATTTAAATACGGTAATTTATCAATCAGTGTTATTGTAGTTAAGGAATAAACCACAAAAAAAGTTAAATAAAAGTTTATATATAAAATATATATATACCTTTTATAACTATATATATATATATATATAAATGTCAAATCTTATTTAGCTTTCAACATTTTCATTTTTAATGTAGTTTAACTAAAACAATAGTTTATTACAAATAGCTAAAAAAGAGAAAATTTAAAATGCAAAACAACACAAAACAATCCTTACTAAAAAATAAAACAAAAAACCAAAAAAATGTTTGTTGCTTGAAATAAAAACACAATTTTAAAAAAATTTAATTTAATTCAGCTAGTTGCTAAGGAAACTTCTCCTTTTTGATGTACTACAGATAATCAAAGTAAAACTAAAATAAAATGCTTAAAACTGTGGGCCAAAAAAAAAAAAAACATGAATAATAAAATAACAATCACAACAAATTATTAAAACTTTTAATTAACTAACCTATAGAAACTTTTCAATACTTTAAAGTAAAAATATGATTCCTGAAATAAAGTTTCAGATCATTTAGTTTAACTTGATTTACCAAAAAAACTAAAATGAAAAAATCTACATAGACCTAGTACAAAAGTACATATATTTAAAATGCATTTATTTTATACTAAGAGATATTACTGACGTAACTGAGACTACTGATATAAAAAATATAATTAAACGTTATTTGGCATGCTACTCGTGCACAATGCACTTTCTAATATTTAGGTCTAAAACTGTGTTTTAATGTCCACTTTTGATGAGGATTGTATGATCTTTGAATAATATCGGTCTTACATGCAAATATTTTAAAGTGTATCTGAAGTATACTTGCTGTACAGTTCCGCTGAGGCACAACCAACTATACTCAAGTATATCTGTAATCGATACTTCTCATCAATTCGTACCGTTAAAGTACAAAATTAGGGTTTTTATTCCAATTTAGCTGACTTTAAGGTTAGTTAACCAGTTTAGTATACTTAAGGACCAATTATAAATGATATCTATTAGTTTTCACTAGGTACATATAAAAAAAACCTATAAAACTGAAAGAAACATACAAAATTAATACACTTTAAAAATGAAAAGAGAAATATAAAATAAAAATGAATTCCAAACTACGTGTAATAAAACTACTAGCAGTATATTCCTAATAAATGACACTGTTAATCATGTTAAGCTGTGTGTTCCGGTTTGAACAGGAAGTGGCTAGCCACTACAGACCTGCAGGGGGCATGGATCAGCTGGAGAAGAAGAAACGCTGCGCGTCCATCCTACGACTCTGCTGGCGATCGAACTCCTTAAACGCTTCCAGCGGGAGCTTCAGCGCGTCCACCACTCAAACGCTTAAACTATTATCATTATACTGATGTGTCTGCGATGATGTTTGCGTAGGCCAAAAGGCTTCGATCTGGAGATATCTGGAGAAGGTTACTGAGGTGAGGACACAGTTCATAGCAGTGTCGCTCCGCATCACGTCTGCAGCCATCGTGGGGTGGAGAGAAACTTACACGACGGCACTAGACCTGTACTTGAGATCGGCGACGTCACACGCTTGCTAAAGTAAAAACTAATGCTCCTCTAAAGTAACACACGCTCCTTAAAGTAACACACGCTCTCTAAAGTAACCTATGCTCTCTAAAGTAAAAAACACACTTCTCTAAAGTAAACATGCTCCTCTACACTAACACACGCTCCTCTAAAGTCACACGTTTCTATAAAGTAACACATGCTCCTCTTAAGTAACACACGCTCCTACACGCGCTCCTCTAAAGTAAGACGCTCCGCTAAAGTAACGCCCTCCTCTAAAGTAACACACGTTTCTATAAAGTAACACATGCTCCTCTTAAGTAGCACGGGCTCCTACACGTGCTCCTCTAAAGTAAGGCACTCTGCTAAAGTAACACACGCTCCTCTAAAGTAACACACGTTTCTCTAAAGTAACACATGCTCCTCTTAAGTAACACACGCTCCTACACGCGCTCCTCTAAAGTAACGTGCTCCTCTAAAATAACACGCGCTCCTCTAAAGTAACACGCGATTCTCTAACGTAACGCTCCACTAAAGTAACACACGCTCCTCTAAAGTAACACACACTCCGCTAAAGTAACACACGCTCCGCTAAAGTAACACACGCTCCGCTAAAGTAACACACGCTCCTCTAAAGTAACACATGCTCCTCTAAAGTAACACGCGATTCTCTAATGTAACACGCTCCACTAAAGTAACACACACTCCTCTAAGGTAACACACTCCTCTAAAGTAACACACGCTCCGCTGAAGTAACACACGCTCTGCTAAAGTAACACACGCTCCTCTAAAGTAACACACGCTCATCTAAAGTAACACACGCTCCTCTAAAGTAAGACGCTCCGCTAAAGTAACACGCGCTCCTCTAAAGTAACACACGATCCTCTAAAGTAACACACTCTCCTCTAAAGTAACACACACTCCGCTAAAGTAACACACGCTCCGCTAAAGTAACACACGCTCCGCTAAAGTAACTCACGCTACGCTAAAGTAACAGACGCTCCTATAAAGTAACACACGCCCCTATAAAGTTACACATGCTCCGCTAAAGTAACACGCTCCTCTAAAGTAACACACGCTCCGCTAAAGTAACACACGCTCCTCTAAAGTAACATACACTCCGCTAAAGTAACACACGCTCCGCAAAAGTGACTCATGCTCCTCTAAAGTAACACGTGCCCCTCTAAAGTAACACGCGATTCTCTAACGTAACACGCTCCTCTAAAGTAACACACGCTCCTCTAAAGTAACACACGCTCCTCTAATGTAACACACACTCCTCTAAAGTAACACACGCTCCTCTAAAGTAACACACCCTCCTCTAAAGTAAAACACACTCCCT
>NC_056615.1:23571810-23623328 GCF_018340385.1 Cyprinus carpio
TCATGCAATAGGCTCCACCCAACAGGAAGTCGGCTATTCAGGGCTGTTTAAAAAGTTGCAATGCTTCTGGAATTTGAAATACTCCTCTGAGGTTTGTTTCCCCCCAACCCCGTTCTCCACGAAACTCGGTGAAACAGACTCAAGGGACATTGGGGATGAAAAAATGCCAGGGGATTTTGATATCTTGAAACGGTTTGTCTGTGGGCGCGGGCGTTGTAGAACTTAGGAAAAAAAATGAGACACAGAAATGTCTAATCACATCAACATACATTTTCTGATTTAGATCAACTTCATCAGATTGTTAGTTGATGTGCCGAATCGCATACAATGTTACTATTAGAGTCAAAGTTATAGCGCCACCCCCTGGCAGCAGGAATTGTGGTCATTTTAAAAATTCTTTTTGACATTCCGCATTCATAGTTTTACTCATTTTGCTGTTCAAACTTCAATCAGAATAATGTCAAAACACGGCTGATACAAACACTATTTGAGGGGATAGTAAATATCGATAATATGGTTGCCATGGCAACATGTCAAACTTGAACATTATTTTCTGTTGATTTTGAAGCAGATAACATGGACACCAACAGACACCAGACTCGGTACATATATTGTTCTTATCAAGAACCGGACAAACTTTTCATAATTCCCACAGTCATAGCTACGACCCAACAGGAAGTCGGCTATTTGATTTTGAATATGGGATTTTTGGCTATGTGTGAGGAGTGTATGTGTTGCTGTAGACTTCCATTGTCTGAAGAAAAATTGCGCGCTCTACAGGAGCAATATCCCGGGGACTGAGAGGGAGGAGTCCTCCCTTAGTTTCACTTTTAAAATCGGTTTAAAATACAATAAATAAATAATAAATTACTTCACACTGACAAGCTAACACAACATATCTATTATTAGCGGGGCAGGGCTCATTAATAATTGATGTCTGGCCAGACCTTTTAAGAAAGACCAGAGAGGAAAATCAGCCGCATGCAATCTAAGCGCGCTTCTGCACAGTCATACAACGAGCTCACAGTGAAAGCATTTTTTATAGTGTTTTACGAGCTTTTTCAAATACCCATATACCGTGCATGCACGACAATTCACCCATAATAACACCACAAGCGCTTAATTACGGTTGTTTTGACATGACCGTGTATGTTGTGGAAATTAACGACTATATTGCCAAGCGGCGATGCCTGTCTAAAGGGCAGAATATCATACTATCTCACGAGCTCCCAAGCGGACGCTGATTCTGGGCGTTTCGGTCGCAAGAACGAACCAATTCAAGGTACAAGATTCTTTCAAAATTACACAATAGCTGAGCATTATAAACTAAAACACAACAGTGAACATAAACTTTTGAGAAATAATTCTGATTTGGACCATGATACATGGGATTGAATACTTAAAGTGACAATTTACCAGCGGCCTTTCCTGGTTTTCCAAGTGTTATCTATGAAAAACCAGAAAACCATTCCTCCTGGCTGCTTATTTTGTGTGTGGTATCGATTATTCATGTATTTATTATCATTATATTGTAGTATTAGTATTATTTATGATGTTTTATTATTATTATTAGGGTTTTGTTGCTCTACCAAGAATTAATCTAAAATTTAAATTAATCGATTACATGTTATTTTACATTTGATTTGTCCAGCATCGTAAACACCTAAATACCATAACAACATGCTCGGCATTATAGCTACTATTGTTAGCAATTTCTTTATCGTGCCATTTAAACTGGTGTACACACTTTTATTTTCATAATAAACTTGTTTTTTTTTTAGATTATAGACCGTTACAGTGGTCTATAATAGGAATACATCAACAGGTTTTGTTCAAGCTGCTTAAAAAGTTTGAAGTAGGCTTATTTTTTTTTAAAGTAAAGAATGGTAAATCCTAAGACAAAAAAAAAAACTTTGGAAAACAGCCATATTTACAAAAAGGTGGCTTAACCTATAGAAAAAAATAAACTATTGGAAAATATTGAATTAAGTAGTGTTTAATTATTTAGTAATGACCATTTTTGTTGTCATAAAAAAACGTCTTCGTTACAATACAAAAAATACAACCGTCAATAGTAAAGGTATGTATGAAAACAATAACTGTTTGTACTTTTTTTGATCATTATATTAGTTTATGTATTATAATTGTGGCAGAAACAAAAAAACAAATTTAGCAACTCACATAGTAATCATTCAACACTGCTTAAAACTGTAAGTTTGAAAATTAACTCTACTTAATAGCATGAAATAAGATACAGAACCTTGTAAATTAGATTCTTAATGTGGGTATATTATCAGTACACTAATCATCAAATATTTGTAATCATTCAAAAAATATTGGCCCCTTTCATATCATTTTGTCAGAAAAATGAAGGCCACAATGCTAAAGTTGTCCACTCGATGGCGCCACAGGATAGCAAAATACTTCAAGATCTGTTCAAAGACTTGCAAATGTTTCATTTATGTGCATAAATAAATAATGCATATACATTCAATTCTTTTTTCATAAACTTTAATAAAGCCAAATATAGTAATTATGCAAAAAGCTATCAGTCTCTAAATACCATTACTTATTGTTATTTTTTTAATAGATTGACAACATCTTTTCTCAAGTTAGAACACACTATATGACACTGAAAAAGTGTTTGAGAAGGGTGCACACTATATTAGTTATTCTATTTTTGTCATGTTTACATATATAGGTTACTCACATAAGGATCATAATTTACTCTGAAAAGAGACACGTTCATTCATAAGTGTACTGCGCATCATCGACTTACAAACCTAATTGTGTGCTTGGACCGCTCATACTGATCACCCGGCTTGTACTATAAACCGCATTGTTTCCAGTGTACCTTCTTCTCGTTCACGAAACATTGCCCAACTTGGCCACACGCCTTCCAGTGACGGAAAAAATCTGGAGGTGTGAAATAGCAAACAGGGTGTGTAAGCAGGCGCTGAGAAAAACAAATTAACAGGCATTGACTTTAGTTTGCATCCAGCCTAGCCAAACTCTATTACAGATGTTCCATAGCCAATACTTTATTTAGAAATAATAGCAAACGGCAGGGTTCGAATAAAAATAGTTTTATTAATCATTTAATTTTCACTTTCGTAATGAATATTGTTCTCGTGTATGTGATTTCAAAGTCCTTGATGCTTCGGATTAACCCATTAATTGCTGTCTCCCTTAAACGCTGAACTGGCCAGAGGGTTGTTACTGTGTAAACTGCAGTGCCCGCGCTGGGCACAGTTTAGCCTGATGCCGGGATCGTTGCCGGGGTTCGGGCTAGGGGCGTTGCGCTGATGGCTTGAGCCCGCCATCGCCCACCTAGAATGTGCAGCTGCAAGTTTGTGAATTCCATTATGGATTTTTGTGCAGTTTTTAGCAGCCATTTTGTACATGAGGACCCATCGTACTTTGACGCGATCGACCTCCTCCTACATTTTTGAACGTCGGATTATCTTCAAATTTGGTGAGGGTCATCGTAAGACCTTTGGTGACCGTTAAATTGCGATAATGATTGCGAGCTTTTGAGTTTGGTCAGTCAAGGCGTACGTGTCCCTGTTTGGCCCCTTGGACAAAGTTTTGATGTTTCGCCTGGTGAAATTCAGGAAGTTGCTGTAACTCAAGGGCAAGCAAAAAAATGTCCGATTCTGCCCCAAACTTCACAGTGTGGATAGTGTGTTTTGGGTCCTGAACAAACACTCATGACCAAATTTCATTTATAGTCCATAAGCGCCACCTGCGTGTAACAGGAAGTGACATGGTTAAACACTGTAATGGACTCCTAGGAACATATTAAAAAGTGTCAACATGCGTAAATAGGCTGGAAACAATGCTAGAAACATACTAAAACTCATGTTTGAGGCTAAGTGGCTAAAACATGCTACTAAGCCGTTGTAAAAGGAAGTTTTTTGGTACCTCAGGCTAGCAATTCCGATCTGCCCCAAAATTCACAAACGCGTTTTACAAGAGTCCTGTCCTGAACACATCAACATGCCCTGTAATTTGGTTATAGTCATACGCGCTACCGATGCTGGCAACAGGTAAGTGTCATGGTGTAACACTGTTTAGGACTCCTATTAGCAACATATTAAAAAGTGTCAGCAAGTGCGCTCTAAATACACCTGGCAACCTGCTAGAAACCATATAAAACATGCCAGCAACACTTAGTAGAAATCGGCGTCGCTAAACAAAAAAAGCATCCTATTAATGCAGTGAAACAGGAAATTGAAAGTGAAAGTTGAAAGTGACGTGACATACATACCAAGTATGTAACCCATTACTCGGAATTCGTGGCTCTTGCTTTTAAACCCATCCAAAAGTGCACACACACAGCAGTGAACACACACACGACTGTGAACACTTAGTTAAATAGCGCGATCCTAAAGCCTCACCTATTAGGCAGGACTGCAATGTGTTAATCAGTGAAGACATGTTTAGTTAGCTCTATTCAGTCGACGCATACATGGTCCAATCTGCCCCAAATGCAACCAAATTTGATAAGATTTCCTGGGCCTGAAGATATCTACTGCCTCATATTTGTTTATAGTTTAATAGTGGTCACATACTGACATAGGAATGACAATGTTTTAAAACATTTCTGCACTATTAGCAACACCAGTAAATTGTTCAATTGTGTGCTAATCATGCTAGAAAATATTCTCAAACATGCTCCGAACACTTACTATGGCTAAAAAGGTCATGCGATTAACTACTATGAAACAGGAACATTGTTGTAACTCTTGCATACAACTGCCCATCCTGCCCCAACTTCAAACGTTTTTATTTTCGAGTCCCTGCCGCTGAAACACATCTACATGCAATATTCAATTAAAATTATAGCGACTCACCCCCCCCCCCACATTCTGGCAACCAGAAATGACTTATTTTAAACTAACTTAAACATGACAAAACAATGTCTGTGATCTGCCCTAAACTTCACATGTTTGATAAGATATTTGTTCCTGGTCTCACAGATCTTAAGGCCAATATTTTCAGTTATAATCATAACCGCAACCGTCCTATCTGGCGACAATTACTTAGTTTTAAAACAAACCACAACATGCAACATATCCAGTCTGCAAAAAGTTCATGTGTTTGATATTGGGTCCTGGCCTGAACTCATCTTTAGGCCAATATTTATTTATAGTCATAGGGCCACTTTTCTGTCAACAGGAAAATTTCTTCTTTTACACCGCTAACTTAAACATGACCTCTTAGTCCTGATCTGCCGCGATAAACTTTGCAATGTTTGGTAAGAGTCCTGGTTCTAAAGAACATTACTCACTACATGCCGATGATTCAGTTATAATCATAGCCCCACCTTTGGCAGCAGGCCAATGTGGCACAAATATTGACCTTTTATAATGCATATGGCCCAATGTTCGCTGTTCTCCTATGGCCATGGGTGGTGGTGAGCCCGGGTGCGAGGGCCCTTTCAATCGCTGCTTTCAGGTTTAATTAGGGCCCGAGCACCGGTGGCGCGAGGTATTATTATTATTATTATTATTATTATTACCAAAATTATTATTATTATTATTATTATTATTATTATTAGGGCCCGGGCACCGATGGTGTGAGGACCCTATTGTATCTGCTCTGTTTATTATTAGGGCTCAAGCCCAAAGGGCGAAGAGCCCTATTGTTTTCCTTAGGAGTATTTTTTGTGCTTTCTTTATTCCTCTAATTTTTTCCAAGGTTTTTGGGGGCTTTCGGGTCCCTTAACAAGCTTAAAAGTCTTGAAAATTGCCCACACACCTTGAAATCTGCGGCCATTAGGGCCGGGCAAGAGACTGATACATGGGCCGTGTCACAGGGGCTCTACAGCGCCCCCTGGAATACTGAGGGCCATATATCATGCATACTTGCGCGTATACATATGAAACTCGGTCCACATGTACTGTAGATCTCATCAAACCAAACAAGTTTCGCACTGCATGTCATAAGTTTCCCCCAACAAGAAGTTTGCTATTTAGGGTTTTGTGAAAACACATGCTCTGGATAGTTGATTATTACTCCTCTGAGAAACTCCACCCGTTTGCCACAAACTCGGTGAACATTGACTCTCAATACATTGGGGATGCTAAATCGTGAAGATATTTTTGATATCTCGCACGGTTTTCCCGTGGCGAGGTGTTGAATTTAGGGTAAAAAATGACAAGCAGGAAATGTCTAATAACATTTACATACATTCCTTGATTTTGATGAAACTTCATTGGTTTTGTTTGTTGTATAATGCCGATCGCATATATGTAACTATTAGGAGTCAAAGTTACAGCGCCACCCAACTGGCAGCAGGAAATGTGTCCATTTTCAAAATGCTTTGAATTCAGCATCTTAGTTTTACTCGATTTGCTTCAAACTTCATCAGAATAATGACAAAGTACAGCCGAAAAAAAAAACACCTAGTACAATTTGTAGGCCTTTGACAACACAATTTCTATAATTCGGTTAGTAATTATGTTAATTACAACATAAAAAGATACAAAAATATACATACACATTTTTTTTATTCTGCAAATAATAATTTGAAACTCATTTGGTACTGACCTAAGATAGACATCCTGTAACATGACATTTATCTGAATTTACACAATCTCATGGATATAACAGTAGAACAGTTCAGCTCACAGATGGAAGACTAAGCTGTAATGCAGGCAAAAATACTTTACAAATGCTTATAGGTCAATAAAATCGTTAAAAATGCTTGTTCATCAAGTGCATAATAATTAGGCACATTGATATTCTGATGATATTTTTTTTCCAAGCACATTTTACCAATTCCAAATCACATCAATCTTAATAAATACTGTACATTTGGTATTTAATCACTTATGAGTGATATATAATTGTCCTTGAAGGCTGGAAGTGAAAAAAACTCCTTATATTTCAGGAGTTGCTGAATTATTAGAGCATGTTTTCTTGCCATGCATTGGTCATAGAGATCATTGTAGCGGTGCCTCAGTGTTGAAATAGATTTGTTTTACATTATACAGGTTCACACGTACTCCGTCTGCAGTGCGTATAAAGTATGTGTCTGCGGTTGCAGAAGCAACAAGCCAAAGCATGTTATTGTAACACGAAAGCACATTAAAATAATGCGCGAGCGCGAATCTCTCTGTTCACATGCAGATTTCCTTTTCTTTGTCACAAAACCAGACATGCGTGATCAGATACATGCTGCTCTCGCTCGGAGAGAATGCGCGCACTTAATACGTGTCTCCTCTCGCTCAAACTGTGTCCTGTGCACTCTCTATGCTCATGCACTAGATATTCATTCTTTTCACACCTTTTTATTTCTAACCTATTCTGTTCACATCTTTTACCGTGTGCAGTGTGAACGCTCTGATCCATTAACATGGGCTCCGAAAAAAATACGGATTACAGATAGAGCTCGTGAACCAGGCGTTACGTAGGCATATGCCCAGTCTGTTCTGTTCTCACGCTCCATTTAGGCGCGCTTCATTTTGACTGGTTCAGACAGCAACAACAAACGTGCAGTGTGTAATACCAATCATGGCCACCACTAGATGGAGCTATAGGATTACTTTTAAATAATTGTTGTAGAAACGTTTATAGAGGGCATTTTAAATCATTTATAAAAATCTTTCAAAGAAAAATAATATGTATTTTAAAAAGCTAATGAATTTGACTGGTAATATAGTTTTATATAATAATTTCACAAATGTTTATAGATCATTAAAAAGGATTTTTAAAAATGGTTATAGATCATGAAAAGTGTTGGCAACAATTTATGATAAGCTCTCTTTTGGTTTACATTAGTTAATGCATTAACTAACATGAACTAACACTGAACAATCAATTTTTCATATAATTTGTTAATTTTTTTTCTATGTTAGTTAATCCTATCATTTAAAATATTAATGTTCATGTTATTTCACAGTACATAAACAATCTTAAAATAAAAAGTGTAAATAAAAAATTAGTAAGATTAGTATTAGTAAATAGTAAAAAAATAATCAGTAAATAATGTATTAAAATATTAACTAATTAACACACACACACACACACACACACACACATATACATATACTGTATATATATATATATATATATATATATATATATATATATATATGTTAAATAATATAGTTAAATAATATAGTCTTTAACATTAGTACAAGCTAAGTATGAACATATTTTTACTACATTTGTGTTAGTAAAAAAATTAATATGTTAATTCATGGTACAGTAACTGATGTACATTAACTATAAATTTTAATTAATAATGTAGTAATCTATTTTGAACATAATATTAACTAAGATTCATAAATGCTATATAAATGATGCACGTTAACTTATATAATGTTAAAAACTAAATCCTTATTGAAAAGTGTTATAATAATTGTTCTTTGTGTGTGTGTGTGTGTGTGTGTGTGTAAGTGAGTGTGTGAGAAAGACAGAGAGAGAGACTCACATTAATAAATGCCATACTATTGTTGTTAATGTAATTTAACATAATTAATGTTAATAACTGAAACCTTATTGGAAGTGTTACTCAAGTTTTATATGTTGTGTTGTGTGTGTCTCTTGATGGTTCGGATTAACCCTTTCAATTGCTGTATCCCTTAATTCCAAAACTGCTAAAGTAAGTGTGCCCAATCCTTTTCCTGGCAATCGACTGTCCTACAAACTTCAGCTCCAACTCTAATCAGTCACACCTACCTTTAATTTTCAAGCGATCCTGAAGACCTTAATTAGTTGCTTCAGGTGTGTTTGATTAGGGTTGGATCTAAACTTTGCTGGACAGTCGATCGCCATTAACAGGGTTGGACACCCCTGTGCTAGAGGGTTACTGTGTATGTCTCCACTGGGCACAGTTTTCCTGATGCCACCGGGGTGGCGTTTGCGCTGACAGCTCGGGCCCGGCATCGCTGCTTGCAGCTATATTTAGGGCTCAAGCCCAAAGGGGCGAAGAGCCCTATTGTTTTCATAAGAGTTATTCTTATTAGAGCCCGAGCCAATGGGCGCAGGGCCCTCTTGTTTTTCCTTAGGATTATTTTTTATTAGGGCTCAAGCCCGAAGGGGCGAAGAGCCCTCTTGTTTTCCTAAGGATTATTCTTATTTTTTTTATTTTTCTTTTAACCTTTCGGGGGTTTTTGGAGGCCTTAACATACTCAAAAACTCACATTGGAACCTGCGGCCATCAGGACGCCGCAGAGGATGGGACCTGGGTGTGGCACAGGGGCTCTACAGCGCCCCCTGGAACACAGGCAGAAATCTTGAACCATAGCTTACACATACTTGCACATATTCATATGAAACTCTGTACACTTTTAGATCTCATTGAGATGAACAACTTTTGCACTCTATGTCATAGGCTCCGCCCAACAGGAAGTTCAGCTATTCAGGGCTGTTTAAAAAAAGCATGCTCTGGAATTTGAAATACTCCTCTGAGGAATTTCAATTGTTTGCCTCAAAACTCGGTGAACATGATCTCAAGACATTGGGGATGCAAATTTGCCAGGGGATTTTTGATATCTCGAACGGTTTGTCCATGGCAAGACGACAAATTTATGACAAAAAATGAGAAACAGGAAGTGTCTAATAACATCAACATACATTTTCTGATCTTGATCAAACTTCAGGAGTTTGTTAGTTTTATGATGCCGATCACATAGATGTGACTATTAGGATCCAAAGTTATAGCCCCACCAACTGGCAGCAGGAAGTGTGTCATTTTCAAAATGCTTTGAATTCAGCAACTTATACTCAATCAACTTCAAACAAAATCAATAAAAATAATAAACAAACACGGCCGATATAAAACTATTGAGGGGATATTAATAACTATAATATTGTTGCCATGGCAACGTGTCAAACCTGAAAATTCTTCTCTGGTGATTTTGAGGCAGATAACATACATAGAATTTCATGAAACTCAAAACACATATAAGTATTAATGTTAGTTAGGACGCCGCAGAGGCTGGGATCTGGGCGTGGCACAGTGGCTCTACAGCACCCCCTGGAACACAGTCCGAAATCTTGAAGTATAACACACACATACTTGCATGTATTTATATGAAACTCTGTACACTTATAGATCTCATTGAGCCGAACAACTTTCGCTTTTCATGCAATAGGCTCCACCCAACAGGAAGTTGGCTATTCAGGGCTGTTTAAAAAGTGTATGCTCTGGAATTTGATATACTCCTATGAGGTTTTCAAGCTGTTTGCCTCGAAACTCAGTGAACATGATCTCAAGACAATGGGGATGCAAAATTGCCAGGGGATTTTTGATATCTCGAACGGTTTGCCCGTGGCAAGACAATGAAGTTATGGTGAGAAATGAGAATCAGGAAGTGTCTATAACATCCACATACATTTTCTGATTTTGATCAAACTTCAGGAGTTTGTTCATTGTATGATGCCGATCACATTGATGTAACTATTAGGAGCCAAAGTTATAGCGCCACCAACTGACAGCAGGAAGTATGTCATTTTAAAAATGCTTTGAATTCAGCATCTTATTTTTACTCAATTTGCTTCAAACTTCATCAGAATAATGTCAAAACACGGCCGATACAAAACTATTGAGGGGATATTAATATCTATAATATTGTTCAAACTGCAACGTGTCAAACTTGAACATTATTTTCTGTTGATTTTGAAGCAGATAACATGCTCAGAATTACATGAAACTCAAAACACATATCAGTATTAATGATAGCTAGACACTGGCAAAAGCTCATAAAAGGGCGTGGAGGAGGCACTCTATAGTGCCACCTATTGTTAAAACTTGGGGGGTTAGTTTTTAGCTATAGACACCAAACACTCGGTACATATATTGTTCTTATCAAGTCGGACAACTTTCTAATTTACAGTCATTAGCTACGACCAAAAGGGAGTCGGCTATTTTGATTTTTATTGTGGATTTTTGAAAAATCAGCCTGCAAATTAATTCATACTTCTCCAAGAAGAAACAAGTAGTTCACACCAAACTTTGTCAACATGATGCCAATATACTGAAGATGTTAAATTGCGAACGAGTTTAGGATACCTTGAACGGGCTGTGGCCATAGTGATTTATTAAAATAACATTAAAAAAATACAACACTTATTTGACTATATCTCTTCAATTCTTTATTCTAATTCTTAATAATTTTTTATATATGTAGAAGTCGTCAATTTAAGGAAACACAGTAAGTTTCATAACTTTGTCACGCCCAGGGGTCAGCAGAGAATTAAAACTATCACAAAATTAGAGAAAGTTGAGGACTGTAATAACAAGAATGACCACCTGATGGAGACATAAGATTACTAATTCTCTGTGTATGAACGAATGAAAAATAATGGATAGAAATGCACTGTACTCTCAGTATTCTTTTAAATAATTATTGTAGAAATGTTTATAGAACATTTAAATAATTTATATAGATCTTTAAAATAAAAAGAATATGTATTTTAAAAAGGTAATATTAATTTTACTGGTAATATTGATTTATATAATTATTTCACAAATGTTTATTGATCGTTAAAAGGATTTTAAAAAATGGTTATAGATCATGAAAAGCGTTGGATACAATTCATAATAAGCTCTTTTTGGTTTACATTAGTTAAGGCACTGACTAACATGAACTAACAATGAACAATCTATTTTTCAGATTATTTATTAATCCTTTTTTATATTTTTTAATAAAATATGCATATTTATGGTAATTCACAGTACATAACAATAATCTTAAAATAAAACTTTAAATAAAAATGTATTAATAAATAATGTATTAAAATATTTTAACTAAGCTTTAATTAACATTAATAAATGCTATATAATTATTGTTCATGTAAACTAATATAGTTAAATAATATAGTCTTTAACATTAGTACAAGCTAAGTATGAACAACATATTTTTACTGCATTTATTTGTGTTAGTAAAAATTGTATATGTTAATTCATGGCACAGTAACTAATGTACATTAACTATACATTTTATTTAATGTAGTAATCCATTTTGAACATAATATAAACTAAGATTCATAAATGCTATATGAATGATGTTCATGTTAACTTATATAATGTTAAAAATTAAAACCTTATTGAAAAGTCTTTCAAGAATTCGATATATATTGTTCTTTGTGTGTGTGTGTTTGTGTGTGTGTGTGTGTCCTTCAAAGTTTAGCTCCAACTCTAATCAGTCACACCTATCTTTAATTTTCAAGCGATCCTGAAGGCCTTAATTAGTTGCTTCAGGTGTGTTTGATTAGGGTTGGAGCTAAACTTTTCAGGACAGTTGATCACCATTAACAGGGTTGGACACCCCTGTGCTAGAGGGTTACTGTGTATGTGCTCGCTGGGCACAGTTTTCCTGCTGTCTAATAACATCCACATACATTTCCTGATTTTAATTAAAACTTCATCAGTTTGTTCGTTGTATGATGCCGATCGCATATATGTGACTATTAGGAGTCAAAGTTATAGCGCCACCAACTGGCAGCAGGAAGTGTGTCATTTTCAAAATGCTTTGAATTCAGCATCTTATTTTTACTCAATTTGCTTCAAACTTAATCAGAATAATGTCAAACCACGGCCCATGTAAAACTGTTGAGGGGATATTGATATATAATATAGTGTTGCCATGGCAACATGTCAAACTGGAATATTTTGCCGGTGATTTTGAGGCAGATAACATGCTTAGAATTTCATGAAACTCAAAACACATATTAGTATCAATGATACATAGACAATGGCAAAAGCTCATAAAATTGCGTGGAGGAGGCACTCTATAGCGCCACCTTTTGTTAAAACTTGGGGGGTTAGTTTTAGCTACAGACACCAAACTCAGTACATATATTGTTCTTATTAAGACGGACAACTTTCTAATTTACAGTCTTTAGCTACGACCAACAGGAAGTCGGCTATTTTGATTTGAATATGGATTTTTGACTCAGTGTGAGGAGTGTATGTGTGCTGAGACTTCCATTGTCTGAGAAAAATTGCGCCTCTACAGGAGCAATTTCCCGGACTGAGAGGGAGGAGTCTTAGTTTCACTTTTAAATCGGTTAAAAATACAAATAAATAAATAAATTTAATTCCCACTGACAAGCTAAACCAACATATCTTATTATTAGCGGGTCAGGGCTCATTAATAATTGATATCTGGCCAGAGAACAGTGAGATAGAAGAGAGATAAATCACCGCTCTGATCAGCGCGTGCAGTCTCAACGAGCTCACAACAAACGAGTTTATTCTTGTTTAAGACCTTTTAAAAATAAAATATTACGGCGATTCCACACAATCCGCCAATTAGAACACACCAAGAGCTAAATTCAGATGTTTGTGAGTGTTAAAATGAAATATTTGCTGCAGCCTGTCTGAGAGCGCGAGACTTCTGAACACTTGAAGGGAAAAAGTCTACATACAGAAACTACAGCCTTTTACATTAAAACACTGCGGCGAATCAACACAAAACAATTAGAAGAACATATTATAGAGATGAAAATGAGTGATTATGAGTGCTTGTGAGATTTTCTTTGTCTAAGGGCTGAACATCACATCGATTGCTCTGCGCTCCAGAACACGGTGATGGCTTTTCGGCGAGAACGGACAAATAAATACACATTTCATTCACACTGACAAGCTGAACCAACATATGTTATTATTACCGGGTCAGATCTCATTAATAATTGATGTCTGTCCAGAGATCAGTTAGAAAGACCAGAGAGAAATCACCGCTGCATCAGCGAGTGCAGTCTCACAACGAGCTCACAATAAAAGCATTTTTATAGTTTTAAGAGCTTTTTAAAATAAAATATTACCGCGAATGCACACAATCCACCCATTAGAACACAACAAGAGCTAAATTCAGGTGTTTTTGCGCTGTTTACGTGTGGAAATGAAAGACTATTTGAAGCGCGAGACTGTCTAAGGGCAGAATAACATCGATCTCTCGAGCTACAGAGCATTCTGATTCTGCCTTTTCGTCGCAAGAACGAACAAATCACGTACAAGATTATTTCAAAATACATAATAGCTTGGTGAATATAAAAGAAAACAGCCACGTGAACATAAACTGTTGAGAAATAAATCTGAAGTGGATCTTGATATTGAATATTTATTATTCAGTATCAAGGGGTGGCGTTTGCACGGATGGCTTGAGCCCGCCATCGCTGCTTGCAGCTATATTTCTTCTTCTTCTCTGAAATGAATCGCATTTTTGAGGGCCTAAACTTGCTCTAAAACTCACGAAACTTTGCACATGCATCAGAACTGGCAAAAATTTACATCTGATTTTTTATAATTTATTATTATTATTATTTTTATTTATTTATTTATTTATTTTGCTCTAACAAAAATTTATCTATATTTAATTAAATCAATTACATGTTATTTTACATTTGATTTGTCCATTTCTGCATCTAAACACCTATAAACCTAAAACATGCACTATTAAACTATTGTCCAATTTAACTGGTGTACACACTTTTATTTTCATAATAAACTTGTTTTTTAGATTATAGACCGTTACATTGGTCTATAATAAATATTAAAAGGTTTTGTTCAAGCTGCTTAAAATGTTTGAAGTAGGCAATTTTTTTAAAAAAATGTAAATCCTAAAAAAAAAAAAAAAAAAAAAAAAAGAAAAAAACATTTGAAAACAGCCATCTTTACGAAAAGGTGCTTAACCTATAGAAAAAAAACTATGGATTAAATTTTGTTTAATTTTTAGTAATGACCATTTTTGTTGTCATAAAAACCTTCTTCATTACAATACAAAATAACTATTGTCAATAGTAAATATTATGAAAACAATAACTGTTGTACTTTTTTAATCATTATATAGTTTATGTATTACAATTGTAAAAACAAAAACAAATTTAGAAACTCACAGAACCTGTAAATCAGATTTTAATGTGGGTATATTATCAGTAAACTAATCATTATATATTCGTAATCATTCAAAAAATATTGGCCCCTTTCATAATGTTGTTCAGAAATGAAGGCCACAATGCTAATGTTTTCCACACGATGGCGCCACAGGATAGCAAATACTTCAAGTTCTGTTCAAAGACTTGAAAATGTTTCATTTATGTGCATAAATAAAAAATGCATATATATTCATTATTTTTTCATAAACTTTAATAAAACCCAATATAGTAATTATGCAAAAGCTATCATCTCCTAAATACCATTACTTTTTTATCATATTTTAATAGTATTGACAACATATTTCTCAAGTTATCATGCATTACTGAGAAAGTGAAGAAGGGACACTATATTTGTTATCTATTTTCATGTTGTGCATATAATAATTTACTTGAAAAGAGACACGTCCATTGTGTAACTGCATTATCTACACAAACCATTTTGCTTGGACCCCTTATGATCACCTTGACTTAAACCACATTGTTTCAGTTACCTTCTGTGTCTTTGCCCACAACGCTTCAGTGACTGGAATGTGAAATAGCAAACAGGGGAAAAAATAAAAGGCATGACTTTATTTGCATCCAGCTAGCCAACTCTATTACAGATGTTCCATAGCCAAGATGTTTATTAGAATAGAAAATAGCAAGGGTTCAAATAAATAGATTATTAATCATTTAATTTCACTTTCTTAATGAATATTGTTCTGTGTATGTGATTTCAAAGTCTTGAAGGTTCGGATTAACCCTTTAATTGCCGTATCCATTAACACCTGACTGCCAGAGGGTTACTGTAAATGCATGTGCCCGCTGCGCACAGTTCACCTGATGCCACCGGGGTGGCGTTTGCACGGATGGCTTGAGCCCGCCATCGCTGCTTGCAGCTATATTTCTTCTTCTTCTCTGAAATGAATCGCATTTTTGAGGGCCTAAACTTGCTCTAAAACTCACGAAACTTTGCACATGCATCAGAACTGGCGAAAATTTACATCTGATATAGGTTTCAGAAGTGGGTGTGGCAAAATGGCTCAATAGCGCCACCTGTTAAATTTCAACGAAGTGCGCCTCCAGCTACATTTCATGTACATGCATGAAATTCGGTACATACGTGTAACACACCATTACCTACAAAAAAGTATCTTGGGACAAAATCCAAAACCCAACAGGAAGTAAGTTATTTTGAATTTCCTGTACAAATTTTTGTGCAGTTTTTTGCCATTTCCATGCCTCGTACTTTGACGATCTCCTCCTACAGTTTTAATCGGATTATCTTCAAATTTGGTGAGGGTCATCATAAGACCATTGTGATGTTAAATTGCAAAGATTTTGAGTTTTAGTCTGGGGGTGTGTCCCTGGCGGCCTGACAAAGTTTGATGTTTCGCCGTGAAACAGAAAGTCGCTGTAACTCAAGCAAGCAATGTCCGATCTGCCCCAAACTTCACACATGTGATAGGTGTTCTGTCCTGAACAAACACCCAAGACCAAATTCAGTTATAGTCATAGCGCCACCTGCTGGTAACAGGAAATGATATGGTTGACACTGTTATGGACTCCTAGGAACATATTAAAAAGTGTCAACAAGTGTTAAAGGGGCTGGCAACATGCTAGAAACATACTAATACATGCTAGCAACACTTAGCTAAGTGCTAAAGCATGCTACTAATGCAGTGAAAAAGGAAGTTTTTGTAACTCAGGCAAGCAATGCCCAATCTGCCCCAAACTTCACACATTTTATAAGAGCCCTGGCCTGAACACATTAACATGCCCATATTCGGTTATAGTCATAGCGCCACCTGCTCGCAACAGGAAGTGTCATGTGTAACATTGTTATGGACTGCTTGAAAAATAATAAAAAGCATCAACAAGCGTTAAATAGGCTGGCAAAATTCTAGAAGCATGCTAAAACATGCTAGCAACACTTAGCTCAGTGTTAAAGCATGCTATTAATGCAGTGTTACAGAACATTACTGTAACTTGTGCACACAATGTCCAATCTGCCTCAAACTTCACAAGTTTGATTAGAGTCCTGGCCTGAAGATATCTACATCCTCATATTTGGTTATAGTTATAGTGCCACCTACTGGCAACAGGAAGTGACATGTTTTACACTTATGCACTATTAGCAACACAGTAAAATATGCCATTGTGTGCTAATCATGCTAGAAATATTCTCAAACATGCTAGCAACACTTACTATGTGCTAAAGGATGCTAATAATCATATGAAAGAGGAAGGTGTTGTAACTCATGCATACAATGCCCAATCTGCCCCAATCTTCACACGTTTTATAAGACTCCTGGTCTGAACACATCTAAAGGCTAATATTCAATTATAATTATAGCTCCACCTGCTGGCAACAGGAAATTACTTATTTTAAACTAACTTAAACATGAAATGTCTGATCTGCCCTAAACTTCACATGTTTGATAAGATTCCTGGTCTCAACAGATCTTAAGGCCAATATTTCAGTTATAATCATACCGCCACCTTCTGGCGACAATTACTTGTTTTAAACAAACCACAACATGCAATATCCGGTCTGCCCAAAGTTCATGTGTTTGATATGGGTCCTGGCCTGAACTTTATAATCTTAGCAACACCTGCTGGCAACAGGAAATTACTTCTTTTACACTAACTTAAACATTCAATGTCTGATCTGCCCGAAACTTTGCATGCTTGGTAAAAGTCCTGGCCTGAAGACATTTACATGCCGATATTCAGATATAATCATAGCGCCACCTTTTGGCAGCAGGAAATTTGGCACAAATATTTACCATTTTAAAAGCATATGGTCCAACGTTCACTGATCTCCTATGGCCACCAGATGGTGGTGAGCCCGGGAGCCAATTAACTCTCATACGCGTTTTCAGCTTTAACCCTCTGGAGTCGATTAACGCGTATACGCGTTTTGGGGTATTTTCTCCTGCTAACCCCGAAAAGAACTTAAATTACACTTTCAGTTTTGATCGTACAGAAAAGTGCAATACATCAATCGAATCTGTAAAGGGTCTACTTTTTTTGTATACAGACATAATAACAACAAAACTTTGTGCACTTATAAAATAAAGATAACAAACAAGGAGTGCTGTCTGCAGCCTTTGTCTGCGCTGATCTTCAGATACAAATGCGTCATTAAAATGAACTGTAACTCAGTGAATACTCAACGAAGAGACATGAGAGAGATATCTATAGAAAGCCTGACATGTCTACTTTTAAACTAAACAAGTGCTGCTGAAAACAAATATTCTGTGATAAAGTAATCCATATGAAAACAACGCGATGTCCGTTTTTCACGTCTCCCTTCATTATCTTGTAATGCGACCACGCCCCCCGCGCCGAGCGCGCTTTTGAGATTCAAATGTTTCACTGAAGCGCGCGGCTTTTGAATACGCCCACACAACAGAAGACAACGCAGCGAGACTGTTCTTCAAGTTTTTATTATTTTACTGTTTGCTTCGCGATGAGAGGAATAAGACATAATTCACCCCAAAAAGATGTGATGTGGTTGAGGATTTGAGATTTGGATTTCCTCAGAAAAAAGAACGAAGCACTTTATTCAGCAGAGATCATAAACATGAGTAAGTCTCTTTTTATTGATTTATATACTTGTACTAGTTTTCACATAACGTGTAAACATTTTACTAGTTAGACTTTTTCCAAAGACTTTTTCCAAACTATAATTCCTGACTAAATGTATAATCAAGTGAAATATTATGAAGTTTCAATAACAATATACACTACTATACCATTCAAAAGCTTGATGTAAATAATATAAATGTACCAATAAATGTAACCTGTAACAAATGTAACAATCATTGCTGTTCTTTCAATTTATCCCCCCCTAAAAAACCAAAAAAAAAAAAATTCTCAGCTCTTTTCAACATTAATAATAATAATAATAATAATAATAATAATAATAATAATGATGATGATGATAATAATAACAATAAATGTTTTTTTTGTAGAAAATAAGATTGTTAAAAGGATTTCTGAAGGATTGTGTCACTGGAGTAATGATGCAAAAAATTCAGTTTGAAAGTCAGCTTTGATTTTTTCCTAATAACTGTTTAACTGCACTCACAAGTGACTATTAAATTATGTTGTGGGATAATTAAATATATTCTAAATAAACTACAAACATAAAATTATATAGATTTATTTTGTCCTCACATTCTTTCTTGTAACTCATCCCTCTCAGTGACACAGCTGACTGAATGGCTCATTATGCAGCTCATTATGCAGGCCTTTGTCTTCTCAGGTGTGAATTCATGATAGTTGACGCCTACTCGCATATGACTTTTACCAACAAAAAGTGTCTTAGAAAATTTAAATCAATATATTGTTTTCTGTAAGTGAGTAAACAAGATGATTTTCACATCATTTAGAAAAAAAAAAATTCTAGGCTACAAGCTCCAGTTCTCAAAATATCTGGGAACCAATTTTCTGTATGTGTTTTATTGCCTTATTCAAGTGATTTAACATTTTTAGTTTTTCACTAACCACGCATAACATTTTTTTTTTCAAAAACCACAATCATGTACATACATGCTGCTCACATATTATTATAGCCTAGTTTTGTGCTGATTACAGTGAGATTAGACTTTAGCCATTTAGATATTTATAAGAAACTGAAAAAAGCACAAATGTCAGGGCATGACAAAACTTCTCCAGGCCCCAAAAATACCCTTAGACTCCAGAGGGTTAACTTTAATTTAACTCTGCAGTTTAAATAAACCATACATGTCATATACTTCAAACAGGGCATCTTGCTTTATTAATATTTATTAAGAATGGCAGTTTTAATTTCACATTTATTTTTAAATAAATTTTCATTTTAAAAATAATCTTAAACATCAGTTTTCAATGTTTTATATTAAAAATATATCAAAATATTATTTATGCATTTGTAACTGCAGGTTAAAATATTTAATGTCCCTCAGAGCTGCATTAAATAGTGTGTAAATGCATCTAAGTGAAACTTCTAATGCCGCTTCTGTGTTTCCTCTGCATTGCAAGATCAATTTTGTTGATACTAATTTCATTTGCTTGGTAACAGACCAAATGCAAAAATCTGAATTAAAAGAGTGCACACTATAAAAATAAAAAAAAGGTCTTAAAGGTAAAAATGCTCATAAAGCTTTTTGGAAATGATTAATTTTTATTGAACTGACCACACAGAATATGAAGAATATCGAAAAATTCAGGATTCAGCTTCCAGCACAATTAGAGAAAAGATATCAGCACAATAACACACTCTAGCAAAATACTGTCTAATTATCATTATCAATAAAATCCCAGAAAATTATATATTAGATATAATTGTTGGTCAATATCGCACACCCCTAATTTATGTTATTTAATTTATATAATTATTTATAGATAATAATTGTTTAAATATAATAATTAATACTTTTGACTTTTTGAAAAAAAAAAATGGCTGAAATGTAAAGTTTATCATTTTATAAAACTTGTTGTCTTCTGAACTGTAAATTATCCTTAATACAGTAATTTTACAGTTTAATATGGTACTATAGACATTGCCCTACCCTGCTCATATGTTATTAATTTTAATTGTGCAGGTCTTAAAAAAGTCTTAAATTTGAGCTTAAAAATTTTGCAGAAACCCCGCTGTTTATAAAGCATATACATTTTTCTTTTTTTTCTTTTTTTTTTTTTATTAAATGACAGAGTGTTTCGCTAGATAAGACCCTTATTCATCATCTGGTATCATGCATAGCCCTTTGAAGCTGCACTGAAACTGTAATTTTGACCTTCAACTGTTTGGTAGCTGTTGAAGCCCACTATAAGAAGAATAATCCTGGAATGTTTTCATTAAAAACCTTAATTTCTTTTCGACTGAAGAAAGAAAGACGTAAACATCTTGGATGACAAGGATGTAAGTAAATTATCAGGAAATTTTAATTTGAAAGTGAACTAATCCTTTAACGGCGTGCATTCGGGAGACTCTGTCACTATGGTAACAAAGACACCAAAATCACGCTCAAATGAGCTTCTCTAATACTTCTTATGGAATTAATTTTATTGTAATTGTATTACAAACAGTGCAAAATACTTATTTGTTTATTCAAATGTGTGTTGGCCTTTATAAAATACAGGACAAATCGCCTCCCATATTGATTTGATACGGGATGCATAATTACCTTTAATGTCAATAATGCTTAAATTAATGTGTCTTTATGTTCACTCGGGCAGCCATGTTGCCGCTATAGCCAGTTCACACTGAGATAATTCATACCCCTTTGTTTGAAGTGTGGTCCCGAAAAATCTTTGTTTGAAGGGCTATCTGGTCCTTACCCTTACCCCTCCAACCAAAAGAGAATCAGGAAAGGGGAAAGGCTAAGTGAAAAAATTCGGATTGGGCCTTAATGTGCAGTTGATGGAACATTATGGTTATCTTGTACCTTATTTAGCACTGTTTGTTGGTAAACTAAAACTCTATGTATCGGTTCCCTTTATAGAAACCACACGCACACACGCAGAGACACAAAACCTATTTGGATGTACAATAAACTTTCCTATACCTGGTTTGACTAGACTGGACCTGTTCTTACCAACAGCCCCACTGGCTTTAAGCTAGCTACATAAACATCTGCAACCTCCATTTTAAGGTCCTCCTTTTCAGCTACTATGAGTCCTGTGTTGTGCAAACAGTGAAACATCCTGAAATGGTATCAAAAAGCCCTGCAACAGCGACATCTTCCAATGATCCATGAGCAATTTGGTGATGATCTCTGCATTTTCCCTTATGTTGGAGCACCATGTCACAAAGCAAGAGAGATAAAGAAGTGGCTCGAAAATCATACATTGAAATTTTGGTTCTGTGGCCAGGCAACTCCCCAGATCTCAATTCCATAGAGAACCTGTGGTCTGTCCTCAAAAGGCAAGTGGACAAGCAGAATGCCACAAATTTCGATCAACTCCTAGAACTAATAAGGCAAGAATGGATCGCCATCAGTCAGGATTTGGCCCAGAAGCTAATATCCAGCATGCCACAGCGAGTTGCAGAGGTTATGAAGAACAAGGGTCAACACTGTAAACATTGACTCATTATATATATATATATATATATATATATATATATATATATATATATATATATATATATATATATATATATATATATGCCAATACAAGCCTTTAAAACTTATGATCTGCTTATCATTGTTTTTCACTATACCATAGAACAGGGGTAGGCAACATCGGTCCTGGAGTTCCGATGCCCTGCAGAGTTTAGCTTCAACCCTAAAAAAAAAAAAAAAAAAACTGACTTATTGGTAGCCTTAGCAATCCTGAAGACCTTGATTAGCTTGCACAGGTGTGTTTGACTAGGGTTGGAGCTAAACTCTGCAGGACAACGGCACTCCAGGACTGACGTTGCCTATCCCTGCCATAGAACAATGGTTTTCAAAACGGTCCTGCGAGCACCCCAGCATTGCACATTTTTTGTCTCCCTCATCTATCACACCTGATTCAACTCATCAGCTCATTAGTAAAGACTGCAAGACCTTAAATGTGTCAGACATAGGGAGACATATAAAATGTGAGGTGCTAGGGGTGCTTGCAGGACCGTTTTGAAAACCATTAAAAATAGACATTAAAATAGTATAAACCAGGTGAGTTTGCAAGTAGCAAACATATAGCATGATGGCTGGTTAGCTTTACTAGCGATTAGCAAGCAAATAATATAATACACATTCATTCATGAATATGAGTGCTATTTTTTAATGTTAAATCTTCAGTGATACTGAACTTGCTCAGCCAGCTGTGTGTCATCATCTTACCCAAACATTGGAGTGTCCGTGCTCAACTAAACTAGCCATAAGGCAGAGGCGGCATCTATGCAGGTGAACCGAACAATGGTGTAAGGATTCAGTTCGAATCCCAAGACAAGTTGATGCTCACCCGACTGGCCAATAGGAACGTGGCCCTGCCCATGACACAATTCTCACAGTGAAAGCAAAATCCTGACACAAGAGCAAGAAATTGCATCGAGAGCAAAGAAAAGCTTTTCGAGAGAAACTTTTTTTTTTTAGAAAAAATGTTTTCACGCTGATAGCAAAAAATATATATTTGAGAGTTATTTCCAAAGTATTTTGAGAGAGATTTTTTTTCTCAGAAATAATTTTAAAAATTTCAAATTTATCTTTTTTTATGTTCTATGAGAAAATACTTTCTCTCAAAACTTTTTTTAGTCTCAAATATTATTATTTTTGCTATTGGTATGAAAACTTTTTCTCTCAAATATTCTTTTTTCTCTCATGAAATGCTTTTTTGCTTTCAGTGTGATAACTTTTTCTCTCAAACTTTTTTTTTCTCTCAGATCTTTTATTTTCTCACATGTAATAAAGACACAATTCTAGCTCCATACTTTTCAGCCACAGCGATGACAGAGTAATGCAAAATAATGGCAAAAACACGTATTTTAATACTGCTGCACGCGCACACTGTATGCCAGTGTAGTCGGCTTCATTAACAAATGACTCGATGAACCAGTTTATTTTGAGTCAAAACCACAAAGTGTGGCCCAGTTCACTAACAAATTGTTTTTACATTTCATTGCGTAATTGTTTGGTGATCTGATTCTCCTACTGCTCGCTCCACTTTCATCATAGATATTAGTCGTAACTATAAGATGAAATCAAAAAGAAGATGACGATCACGGAAACTATAGCAGTATGGTAGTAAGAATCTAGTCATATTTTCTCAATTGTTAATTTAACTGATTTTAGTTGCCACTTTTTTCCCCAAACCATTAATTCAGTTTTCTAAACAAAGACACATTTCTCAAAAAGTTTAAAGTGGCCATATGATGCTATTTTAAATATTCATTATTTTGTGTATTTAGTGTAACAGAATATTTTGACATGCCTAATGTTCAAAAAGCACATTATTTATCAAATACTGTACATTATTGTAGTTCCTCTATGCCCCGCCTCTCTCAAACGCATCGTTTTCTACAAAGCCCCTCCTTTTGTCTGCTCTGATTGGCCAGCTGACCCAGTGCATTGTGATTGGCCGAACACCACAAGCACGTGTCAGAAATGTAATGCCCCATTCCATAATTGCTAGCTTCAGCTTTCATTATAAATATAAAGACAGTAAATAATATCCTTAGTTTTACCATCAATTCAAGCCCAAAAGCGAAACAGAGTTGCATGACAGACACAGTGATGATGCTCATATGTATTTGCAGTACACAAGCCGCGATAAGAAAGCTGACTCCACTGTGATGTGACAATGTCTCTCTCAGGCACACACACACGACGCAATACTCTACACAACGCAAATCTCCAAGTAGGTATAACTGCAGACCAGAGATCTCCTAAATGGGGCGTGAACACCAAAAGTGGGCAGAACCTCCAACATGGGGCGGGGTCTCCTCACACAAAGACTTTCATCATTGCCTCTGGCTTCAGCCAATTGTTATTGACTTACATTTGAAAATAAAACTTCATAAGTAGTAAATAGAAACATTATTTCTAGTTGATCTAAAATAAAATATACTATATAAATAAATATTCTCCGTGAGAGCAGAGCCCAAAGCTCTTGGCCAGTGGTGTTTGGACTGGAGTTTGAACCTCTGCTTAATAATATAATCTGGAATCACCCATGACCTCTCCCACAAGCCATCTCAGCACAGCGCAGGGGAAAGATTTTACTGTATCGTTTTGTTTTAAGCAACGGGGGCGTCCCGGGGCCCGAAATTCACAGGGTAGGAGGGGGTAGTGATGCTGGGTGCAACTAAAGAGGTGCCATTGTATGGTGAGGTCTGGTTGGGGAGTCACAGAACGATCTCACATCGCATAATCTTACTTACTGTTCATCTCCTGAACTGCATTGTTCTTTACCAAGCTATTCAGCGCCAATCCCGCCGTGCAGTCAAAAATCTTTAGAATCAGCCGTGGGGTGGAGTTTGCACAGAAGTGGATTGGGGGAAAAAAGGTGCATGCGTGTCATGTGCCTGTCTGTCAATGAGAGGAAGCCACGCCCCATTTTGGAGCTCCCACCCCATTTTGGAGTTCCTGCCCCATTTGGAAATCTCCATGCTGCAGTTTCTCCAAAACTCCACATTTGAACAGTCAATAGCAAATACTTAAACTATTAAGAAAACATACTTACAGTAGCTGATTCAGAATAAGTGCCAGATTGTCATAGCGAAGTCGGAACTGAGCAGTTGTTTTTTTAGAAATAGCCTTTGCACAACCAGCCTTGTAGGTTACTCTTCTAGATTCACAAAACTGTTGTCCATAAAATGTGTCGCACAAATTTGAACATCTGGGTTGTGCTGTTCTGTTGTAAATAAATCTTAACCAATGATTCCTCATTGCATCTACTTTTGGAAAGCTAAATAAAGTGCTTTTGCTTTCACACAGAATCACACAGTGTCTCACTGATATGGCCGCATAAACACTACAGCGGTTCCTGAAACCACACCTTCTTTCTTTGCATGAACATTTGGACGGTATTACGCAAATATTTCCACATCATGACATAGGGGCGTGTTTGAATGAGGCATTTTAGCCCAGTCTAGATCAGCCTTTTCTTTCTGATAGAATAAATCCTTTTGTGGGAGACTTTGAGCTTTGTAACTCTGCAGATCTTATGCATGCACAAATAGCTACATAACAATTAGTAAGTTAAACATTAGCAAAACTGATTACACACCAATCAGAATCTCTGCATCCTAACAACGGAGAGAGAAGAGAGCTGAGCCAAACATGACCTACAGGTGTTTTATACTTACACATACAGTATAATTACAGTACAGTACCAGTCCATTAGATTATGGAAATTTCACTACTCTATATGTACAGTAAACTGTAGCACATGTTATACACCTTCAAGCGTGAGACTGTCAAATTTTATTTGTAACCGTTTTATTTTTATTTTTTCCAGAACTGAGAAATGAAGCCTAGAGATATAGCTAGTCTTGTGTGAGGAGACCAAGAAACTGCTATAGTATTGTATACTGTAATTCAATTTGGCCAAATGTGCAGAGGATGCTAAATTAACTTTTTTAATAATATGTTTTACTGTAATGTATTGTGGTGCATGCAAGATTACTTTACAGTACTAAAATGAAAAGGATTTTTTTCCCCCAAAAGTTCATTGCTGAATTATACATCTGTATCTTTAATTTAATTTATGTGTACTGTAATAGACATTGAGCTGCAAAAATAATTCTTGAATCCTTGTAAGAATTTTTTGTTACAGTGTTATTGATCTCAGTGTTCACTGGACAGGAAAGTCATCTGTGTATTTGAATTGTCTAAGCATTTACAGGGTTTTTTTTTTCAGCTGCATACACTCAGAATCTTTACTTGTCAATAGAGCTGTTAATCTAGTTAATCACATCCCTTTTCTGTGATTAATTACAGTTAATCGCACACTTTAACTGTGAACACATGAAATTAAGCATATATCATTTATCTTGTTTTAAAAGTTTTATTTTGTCATAATTTGCTATGTCTAGCAAAGTAAACCAAAAGATTGAAGGTTGATTCTCAAAAATCTGTATTTTCTGCAAGCTTTTTTCAAGATAAATTTAGATGTCTTTCCAAAAAAGGACACTTAGAAACTCCAAAAGGACACCAAAAAAAAAAAAAATACAAAAATGATATAACAAGCCCATATAAGCACATATGAAAGAGAGAGAAAAAAAATCAGAATTGTATAGCATGTGTACAGTGCAACACACTGCATGAAAAGAGGTGTATCCGTACTAGGAAACTCCTGTATACTCCACTGATTTTCGGAAGTATCTACTAGTTCCACTGAGGGTAAACTTCTAATTCCACCAAGTTAGGAAACTCCCGTAATGATACCAATGCGGATATATCTTGCTGAAGGGATATCCCCGTGGTATATGCAGCCATTTGTTGCCATGGCAAGTAATCCCCTGAAGAATGTTGTCAGGAGACATTTTCACACCTCAAGAGCCCTTTCACTTCACACCTTGACACACCTCTGCTGTCCTTATTGGTGTTTTTTTCTCAACATTGATTGGTTGTTTTAAAAAAAAAACACACCCCAAACCCTGACAACTATTGGGACAGTGACCTGTCAATTTCCTGATACTAGTATTTGATTGGTCACGGTTTTCATTTAGCCCAACCCAAGCCCTCATAGCATAGTGACTTGATTGGTTTTGGCCAGCTATGTTAATAAACCATAACCACCCCACCCACTATACAACCCAACCCCCTCAAAAATGGAAAACAGAATGGATTCAGAATTTATTTTTATTAAAATTAAACCAAAACACTTAAAGCATTAAATATATAAATAAAGCATTAAATATATAAATAAAACTATAGGAACTGTACAGGGGAAACAAGTACTTTTATAAAATTTAACCCAAACACAAGCAATATTATAACAGTTACAGAATATAAAACTAAATAATATGTACACAAAGCAAAGTACTTTTATAAAAATTTTACTAAACACAAGCAATATTATACTGTTACAGAATATAAAACTAAATAAACTACTTAATATGTACACACAGCACAAAGTATTTAAAATGTAACCAAACACAGCAAACACAAACAATATTAAAAGAAAATAAGTTGCAGAATATGAAACTAAATAAATCTAACCTAATAAGTATACAAAGAATAAGATAAAATAGAAGAGAATAAGTGAAAATGTGCAGTTTGTGTGGTGCAATTATTAAAATTGCAAAACCAGTGCAGTTTAGTTAAAGTTGAATAAAGGAAGGTCCATCATGTCCATTTCCATCAGCCTTAACACGCTGATGATGCAAAATAGTGTAGCGCATGTCTGCCTCCAATCTGCGCTGAAGCTCCTCACAAAGTTCTGACAATTGTGGGTTCCTGTGAGATGGAGACCTCACAATCCACACTGGCCTTCCATCAACAATGGCATCCCTCCTCGTCAGACATCAGCTCCACTGTTGCAGTCTGCCAAAGCTCTCTCTCTGCATCGGTTTGAACAACCTTGGACCTGGAATCCAGCAACTGCAAAACACAAAATGTGTTAACCACTAAAAACACCCAGAAATGTATCAAACTTAAAGGAATAGTTCACTCGAAAATGAAAATTCTGTCAATGTACTCACTCTCATGTTGTTACAAACCTTTAAATGTCTTTGTTCTGATAACCACAAAAGATGGAATGTTTATAATCCAACCAATCATGAGCCCCATTGACTTTAAAGTAGAAAAAAAATACTATGGAAGTGATTGGAGCTCATGATCAGTTTGATTTCAAACATTCCTAAAAATATTTTATTTTGTGGTTATCAGAAGAAAATAACAGAATTTTCAATTTGGGGTGAACTATCCCTTTAAAGACAAGTTGATGAATTTCTACACTTACCCGTCTTTTCCTTTGTCGGTTTTTAGCTCCTGTTTTAATGGCATCTCTTAGCTGGGACTTTTCTGGCTGAGACAAATTGTACTTTCTCCGAAGTGTTTCAAAGTATGTCTTGCAACACGCTGAATAAACAGAAAATTCAGATAAGTGACAGAAACTACACTATTGAAATCATAAGATGGACAAAATATAAGAGACTAAAATTATGGACATTAAAATTGTTAAACAAACATTTTAAAATTACCTTGTATACACTCAGGGTCTGCATCTGCAAAAGTTGATTTCAATTCCTCTAGCTGATAAGTCATGACTGCTTGGTTACGAGGCGAACTTATTCTGTGTGGAAAGAGAGAAGTGTGTCATTAAATACATTTAAAAGGAATATGTAAAACCCCATAAACAGCATGGCCCACAAAGGCCAAATAAACATAGCAGAAAAACAGCAGTCTTACCCAGTTTGTGGATCATATTTATGTGGGTTGTTTTCCGAATTGTGAAGGCGCCTTACAGCTTCCTGTAACATTGAATGAAAAAACGCTTTAATACATGCACACATAACGTTACATTGGCTGGAAACAAAAGTTTTCAAACGACGTTGTGTAACTTACAGACGTGACAAACTGTTAAAAAGGCCGGACAACTACAACAACGAAAGGGTCAAAAATAATTGACCCTCATACGTCATCAAGGTTTAATATTTCGGGTTCAATTTCAGAAAAGCAACCGTTACATTTCAAGGTAAAAATGAAACTACAATGATTATATGTCTTAAAAGAAATAAATCTTAATTTTCTAATTTATTTTAACTGAAATGTGAGAACCTCGATGACGTATGCGGTCGACCAACGCGACTTCCGGAGAACGCACCTGAAAAAACATGTTCGGGTGTGTCTGGCGGGACTGGCACGAATGGCCACCCTAAGTGTCACAGGTTCATCTCTAACGTTTATAACAAACCAAACCATTTGACAATCGGTAGAAAATGGAGCAAGTTATTGTTATTTAAAAGTGCATGCACCATTAAAACACAATACTACGAGTGAGCGAGCGAGCGAGCTCCCCGTGGTAAGATGTCCGCCAAATGCGGTGCGGGCCAAACATCTAGCCTTTATTATACATATCTTTACTACTATATTGTCCGCTAAAATAAAACTCAACTTACCGCAATGCCCACGTTGTGCGCCCTCTTTATCCTTTTATGTAATGGCTCTTCCCGCGGTCTTTGTTCCTCTTGCGGTCTTTGCTCGTCAAACTTTCGCTCAAGAGCACAAATACGCTGGATAGGATCTTCGAGAAGAACAGTGTTTGCAGCTTGCTTCTCCATCAAACCCTCAAGCTGACGAGACAAAGCGTTCTGACCGGAGATCAGCTGTTTCGTTAAATCATTTATGCTCAGTGGGCTTGCTGCTGGTTGCAAAGCCCTATTACTCACGGGAGTAGTTAAAAACTCAGGTTTCCTTTACACACCCATCACAAACAATAGTCAGTTTCACCAAGTCGCAATTCGCAAAAAAATGACTTCCGTACACAATGCCAACAATTTAAATTGTGGTTCGCGCGAATGATACTGTAATGTCATTGGTTGCATTCCCTTACGTCACCGACATAATGGCCGGAACAGACTGATACTGCTGCAGCATTTCTCCCTGTGGAGCGTATTGCAGGCAGATGTGTACTTAGTACATCAACCGTGCAGTTAAGTCACACTAAAGAGAAGGTCTCGGTTGTAATTCCACTATGCACTGTGGTAGAGATTTAGAAATTTGTTTTGTCATTGTTAGTCTATTTTCATTTTTGTCATTATCTGTAAATGTCAACCTTTACAATAAACCTTTTTCTTGATATACTAAAACAATGTTTGTTGTATTCCTCTTGACTAATGTAACCCATGAAGAGTCAGACATATAAAGTAATTTTTACACATTAAAAAGGTAATCATGTCTATTGACTTTGTTTATTTGAGAACATTTTTGCAACAGTCAAAATAACAAATTAAATTATATTACTAACAAGCGTGTTTAGGGGATAAGGTGTGTTGCGGAAAGTCGCTTGGCTGTGTCGCTTGATATGATATACCATAAGTTATTTTGATATGGCAATTAAACTTACATAAAATTTATAATATGTGTCCCTGGACCACATAACCAGTCATACTGGTACATTTTTTTTTTTTTTTTTTTTTTTTACTTTATAAATATTTGGCAGAGATACAACAATAAAAAACGGCAAAAAAAATTTTTTTTGAGAAAATCCCCAGTTGTCCAAATGAAGTCCTTAGCAACAAATATTAGGCTACTAATGATAAATATATTTTTGATAAATGTAGTGATCTTCACACAAACACCAATAAATATATTTACATTACTATTATTTTTTATGGAACTTTTTTAATATCCTAATATTTTTTAACAACAGAAAAATCAATTATTTTGATCCATTTAATGTATTGTTGGCTATTGCTAATGCTACAAATATAACCTACATGTGCTACTTATGAGTTTACTTATGTTTTGTGGCCCAGGGTCAAATGTGACACGGATATATTATAAAAGACCAACTTTGGCCTGCGTGCCCTAGTTTCGGCACCTCTGGACTAGAAGTACAGTAGCTGACAGGTATCTGCATAAAAATATACAATAAAATGTCAGTCTGTATCACCCAACATGTTTTGCATTCACATGTGAAAGACTTTTAGATTATGGACCTGTCTATTGATTTTCTTTGTTTCTATTTTAAAAGATTTAATGAAATGTTAGGGTAGAATCATAATAACAATAGAAACAGTGAACTTCAAATCATGAGACATCAGCAAAAACAAGCAGCTTTAAATTTCACTGACTTATGCATATGGTACTGAATTTATCAACATCCTAGCTAGCAAAATGTGTTACATGATGATTTTGTGAAACAAAATGTCTCATTTGAACTGCTTCTTTTATACAATGAATGCAGCATTGAGAGATACGTGCACAAACATACTGACATAGGGCAGTTGGAGACATGTTTTCAAAGTGTTGAAAATATATATTTTGAAATAACATTTGTTGCATTCCTCTAGACCACATTAAAAATGAAAAGTCAGAGACATAATTTTCACATATTAAAATGGTAATTGTGTCCATTGAATTTCAGTTAATTTGAATGATGCTAAGTTTCTTAAATAGACTAATTAAATTATATTAATAATAAACGTATTTAGCAAACACAGTTTTTATGTTACACAATACTGTATGTGCTGTCTTTACGAGACATTTTTACCCCCCCCCCCCCCAGCTCTGAAAACAGAGAAGGCACCTCTACCTGGGGGTCATTAACATATAAAAAGCCCTTCACACCTCACACCCACGCCTCCTCACAACCAGCTGTAAGGATTCCTGGAAACTTCCATCAGTTCCTATATACATCCAAATACGTAAGGTTTCTGGATGTTTCACGAGTTTACTTCTGTGTATTACCTTTCCAAGCACTCTGCCTCATTTATCTGGCAAACCTACAGTTTAGCAGAGATTTCCCATCCCGTATTTGTCCGTATACAGCTCTTTTCATGCAGTGGCAGCAAAGCGCTTTTTTACATTTTAGAGAAGCCAAGTTGCGATACCGAATAGGACCACATGGAGATGGCAAAAAAAAAAAAAAAAATCTAAACCAACCGCCTGCTGACTGCATTAATCTACTACAGTACACATATCCATTCCATATAACTAAACACAGCAACATAAACATGACAAATCAAAACATTATAATGAAGGTGTGTGGAAACAACGTGAATCTATGGAAATGTTTGTGCTGTGCATAAATAAGTACGATCAGAAGGTAAAGAGCACTCATACATGCATTAAGATAACAGACTTAAGCGTTCATACTGTAGGACTCCTGAACGCCACCGTTATTAGGGATGCATCGATCCGATACTCAGTATCGATATCAGCTCTGATTTTCATTTTCTGCAGACCAGACCAAATCCGATATTGTGCGTATACTATTCTGTGTTATTGTTAAGCCCCATGAAAGCACAAAAACATTATAACGCACCATAAAGTCAAAGTCCAAGTGTTCAGAAATTGTTCCATAGTTTAATGTGAGGTACAGATTAATATTTTAGTCATTAATTTCAAGTTCCCGTAAACACTTCTCCCCGCTGCGGCTGTCTGTGATCCATTCAGCATTCAAACTGCGTCGCGTTCAGTTACAACAGTCAAAACGATGAAACGCTCTTCAAGAGCACTCAATAACTGAGATTTAAAACTATTAAAAGAAAAGGCTCAAACTATCGCACAGATTTATTAAACTACGCATCAATATCTCTTTCCTTTGTGCTTTGAACTCTATACGGAGCTGCGCGCTGTGACTCCGTGCTGCTTCAAGCGCATCATTCTGTGTACGGCAGGGTTGCCAGGTTTTCACAACAAAACCCACCTAGATGTTGCTCAAAACTAGCCCAATCACGATTTGAGGGGGGGGTCCCCTGTTAAAAATTGTGTTCCGGGGGTAAAATATACGTTTTTTGGTGGGGCTCCCGGGTAAAATTATCATCACAGGGGCTAAATATCAGGTTATTGGTGTTTATTCAACCCGCGGACATGAAAAACAACATGCGGCACAGTGTTGAAGTAGCCCAATTCTGCGGGAAAACTGCGGACTTGGCAACACTGCTCATAAGCGCTTTGTGCAGCTCTGTATTATGTAACGGGCGTGCTGTCTTTAACAGTTTTTTACTAGGTTGAATGCACGTCCATTAACCCTTGTATATTCTGCGTTGTGTTCTTGTTGTGATGAATAAAGGAAAGACCCAGACCTCGACCAATTGCCGTTTGCTCTTTTAATGACGACGGAACAGCAGATTTGCCTGTACAAATGAACAAAAAAAATACATAAGGCTCTGTCACATGCAGTCTCCTCCACATAGCATACAGATCTCAATCTCCTGTTAGCAGATAAACATACAGAAAACCCTGTAGACTAGCATGTGGAAACATCTATTTTAAAGCTTGCAAAAGTTCCGTTTACAAAGTTTATAAATCAATTGACACAATAACTGCATGCTCACAACCTCAAAACTAACATTTATAAATGGATAAATCAAAGTTTGCATCGTCCAAAAACCAAAATAAGTGTTTAAAACTGACGAGCAAAATAATACATTACCTCCTCTCAATTAGCCTGGTGCAGACTGAAAGAGGCACGCGAATGACGTATCAAAGCCTGCGACCTCTTAAAGTGACAGTACCGGTATTAACACTATGGTCTGAATACAACATACAGGCATAAATGTTGGTAATAAAACACATCTAAAACATATAGAAAACAATGTTCGTCAGGATTTGGTGACATTTCAACCGTAAAAGAAAATATATAATTTCACCCTGGTTACATTCTCCCCTCCTGAAATTCACCAACATCCTGATTAATTGGAATCTCGGGACTGCAAAGAACACATAATACGTCTGATACTGACACATCTGGCCCAAATGAGAAAAAAAAAGGAAGACCTAGTCTACAGTCAACTTAGAAGCCACCTGACATACAAGGTTCAGAGAAGAAAGAGGTTGAAACCAGTCTCTGAAATCCCTGTAGCTCCATGCGATGCCTGATACGCCACACAACACTTGGCCCCAAAAATTTTGTCCCACAGACATTTGCAAGTATCAATCACACACACACATACCAAAACACACACACACACACACACACACACACACACACATATATATATATATATATATAAACATAAACATAAACATGTACCACAATAATATTACCAACATATATCAAAACTCATCTTTGCGAAAACGAGTGACTAAAAACGGCTCCCAAACTAAATGTTTGAACCCCTTAGAAATGGTTTCTGAACCATCGATTCTATTAGTCTGTTCACTGATTTCACTACTCTTCCTGCACGCGTTCTAACAAGACCGTCAGCTGTAGTGCGTGTGTGCGGCTCAGCGTGAACCAATGCGTCAACATGTGGTGAGTGTGAATATCTGAATGTGGTGCAAGTGAAATGGTTGGGTAATCAGCAATGGCACCAACAGGACTGTGCACTGAACTAGATTGGTCCAGCTCTTTTGAATCAGCTGACTCAGATTCAGATGGGACTTCAGATGACAAAACTGCAAGATTCTCACCATCTCTAGAATTTGATAGGTTCTGTGCACTGTCATCTTGAGTCAATAACCCACACGTTGAGGCTGTAATCACTACAAATCATAGTCCTCCTGATCAGACTCATCGCAGACCAAAGATTGATCGTTTGCATGAGTATCCTGGCTCTCATCCATCCCAGAGAGTGGCAAGAATTTGACCTCCAACAAAAGATTCCTGTGCACAACTCTTGTATGTCCCTCAACGTCCTGTATTTTGTAGACATGGATATCGGGGTTTGCACCAACAACTGTGTACACTTCCCTCGCTCTCCTTTATTAGCTACCAAAACACGATCACCCACAAGGAGGTAGGTACCCCTGACACGTTTGTTGTATTGCCGGGCCTGGTGCTGTTGCTCAGTGGAAGAATGTTTCTGGGCGATTTCCATAGCACTTTTGAGGCAAGAAAGCAGGGACTTGGCATATGAGCTATAGTCAACAATCCCTGGGTCATTTAAAGCCCGCTTAAATAAAATATCCACCGGCAATCTAGGTACACGCCCGAACATCAAGAAGAAGGGAGCATAACCTGTAGTCTCATGAACGGTTGCGTTATAGGCAAACGTGAGGGTCTGAATTTGTTGTGGCCACTGGTGTTTTTCCTTAAGAGGAAGGGTCTGAAGCATGTTACCCAAAGTGCGATTAAATCGCTCTGTTCCTCCATTGCCCATGGGGTGGTAAGCTGTCCGTATGCGATTTTCTGACACCGCCAGACGAAGGAGTTCTGCAATTAAGTTGCCCTCGAAATTGGTTCCCTGATCGGAATGTATTCTCTCAGGGAAACCGTAAACACAGAACACATTGTCCCAGAGCTTTTTGGCGACTTACTTAGCCGTCTGATTGGCAAAAGGGAATGCATGGGCAAGTTTGGTGAAATGGTCAGTGACCACTAGAACGCTGCTTACCGTCCTCTGCTGACCAAAAATCCATGCACACTAACTCCATTGGTGCAGAGCTCTTGATGCTTTCTAAAGGCGCACAAGCAGCAGTTTCCGGTGACTTCCCAAACACACACCTCTGACAGCATCTGACATGTGCCCTCATATCCCTCTCCATATCAGGCCAGTAAAATCGCTGCCTCACCAGCGAAAGAGTGCGGTCCTGACCTTGATGACCTGCCAGATCATGTACGCCCATCAGGGTCTTACCCTTGAGATTCACCGGCAACACATATTGAAATCTTTTCTGCTTGGACACGGGATCTTTCGTCACCCGATACAACATCCCGTCATGAATTTCCAACTTGTCCCATTGCTTGAACAATCTGAGGACTTTCGAATCAGCGCCATTCCTTTCCCGCCTAGATGGTCGCTTCCTGGCTACAACTAAAGGCAACACCTTAGAGATGCAGGGGTCTTGCTCTTGACTCAGCTGTAGCTCCTGAACTGAGAAAATGGGCATAACATCCTGACCACCCGACAGCTGTTGGACGTGTTGGGCCAGATAGAGTGCCCTAGATTCTGCTGCATCAATCCAGTCACAGTGTGCCCGGCAAAGAGCTCTGATCTCGGCTGAATCACACGCCACCTTGAACGTTGGATAGTCCCTAGATCTGTAGCTTTGAGACTGACAGCTGACCCTGAAAGCATCCTGTACAGAATCCTCTTCTATCTTATTAGCTTCCTGAATCAGGGTGGGATATGATTCCTTCAGCAGCCAGGTGTTTGAGATCAAAGGAGTAAGATGCAAGCTTAGAGATCCAGCGGATTTCACATGCGTCAAGCTTTGGCTTTGTTAGAAGGTAGCAAAAGCAACTGGTCTGGCCTTGGACTCTCCTCATGGCACTTGAGACAGCACTGCTCCAAGTCCATCCAATGAAGCATCAACTGACAGAATAAATGGCTCGTCAAAGTTCGGATGGGCCAGCCCAACACATTCCAACAACATGGTCTTCAACCGGTCAAAAGCAGTTTCACATTCTGCTGACCAGTCTGCAGGGGTAAGCTTGCAATAGGCCCCCAGAGGCTTCTTATCTCTAGCTGACCGTCCACGTCTCTTCTGTCCAGCATTAAGTCCGAACAAAGGCTTCGCAATAGAGGAACAGTTTGGGATGAAATGCTGGTAGTAAAATACCATACCAAGAAAAGATCTTATTCTCCGGATAGAAGGCGTGCACTCATCGTCCTCCATGAGGTCTTGCACTGTCATCTTGGTGATGACCCTCCACTTTGGCAGGATCTACGGCCACACCCTCCCCATTAATGTCATGTCCAAGGAATCTGACTTCTTCTCGAAGTAGATGGCACTTCTTTGGAGCCAATTTCAAGTTATTCTCCTGCAACCTCTGGAACACTATGCGGAGTCTGGATAGGGCCTCATCCTCAGACGATGCAAAGACAAGAACATCGTCAAGGTAACACAGGAGTTTTGTGAAGTTCATGTCCCCAAAAATCCCAATCATCATCCCCATGAATGACGCTGGACTGTTACACAGACCTTGTGGCATGCGATTATATTCATGCAGTCCAAGGGGGGTTGTGAAAGCTGTGTACTTCTTGTCGTCTTTCGTGCATTGGGATGTTAAAGAAGCCAGAAGTGAGGTCCATCTTACTAAAGAGACAATTGCCACCAAGAGCAGCCAGACAGTCAGACTGGTGCGGCAAAGGATGGGCGTCTTTCAAGGTTCGGGCGTTTAGCCACCTGAAATCAGTGCAAATCCGTAACCCACCATCTTTTTTCCACACCATCACCCAGTGGCGAAGCATACACTCGCTTGAGGACTTCCTGATAATCCCCTTCTCCTCCATATCAGTGAGAACCTGTCTCAACTTCTGATAATGAGCAGGAGGGACTTTCCTGTATGGCAGGCGAAAAGGGCGATCGTCAGTGAGATGAATGCGGTGTGTGTATCCCTTGACCTCACCACAATCCAATGGGTGCTTGGAGAAGATGTCTTGATATACAATTATTAGCTGTGTGAGACTTACAGTCTTTACGGACCTGACAAGCGTCTATGTCAACATCGCTTAGGCCCAAATCTGACAGGCTTTTTTTCCTGCTGACCAGTTAAACAGGCACTGGGCGATATGTCATGTTGCACTATATCATGTACTTGTTTCTCCGTATGAGATTGCTGTATCACAAAGACAGGTTCTTTGTTGTCTTCGTCTGTTTTTTTCTCTGAAGCTACATGAAGACTCTGAGAAGCAGTTAGATCCTTGATTGCCAAACATGGAAACACATCAGCCAATTTGCAGTTTCTCTTCAGTGTGACAGCTTTGTCAGATGGGTTAACAACGGTCATTGGCACCCATCTATCACCCCAAAGAGGTGTGACAAGACGGCCCACTAGAACACCTCGTGACATGGCTTTGGAGTTGGTCGGCTCTACGACAACAGTGCTTCCAGGTGACATTGGCACACTAGCAGGGAGTCTACCCCAAACCAAGTGTTCATGCCTGGGTAGAAGTATCACTGCTTGGGTGATCTTGACAGTGCCTATTTTGTCAGGAACCTCACTTCCTCTCCAGCGCTCAACATTGGTGAACATCCACAAGAACTGTTCAACACCGGGATCAGACTGATGCTCAGGTCTGGAAGCCATGCTCCAATAGTCATTATCACCCTTCAGAACATGAATGACGTGTTTGATGACATTCGAGCCCACTATGAGGTCATCATGCTGACCAGGCACGACCAGAGTCGGTACATCACAGCGAGTGCCGTAGAGCTGAATCTCCAAATCATAAAAACCCTCAGGTCAAGTCTGCAGACCACCACAGCCAATCAAAACAATATTTTCTCCAGGGTGCTGCTTCTCTGGCAAAACACCAGCAGAGTTGAGTTTCTCTACTGCATGTTCACTGATGCTACATGCCATAGAGCCAGAGTCCAACATGCCTCTAAGCTGCACACTGTTATTGACAAGGACAGTAACATAAAACAACTCACTGAATGCTTCGATCTTCTGTGTGGCTTGAATGACTATTTGGGTCCCCTTAGGTACTTTGGCACAGCAGTCCTCATATAAACAAGCTGGGTCGTGCATATCAAAAAGGGATTCATCCACAATACCCACACCGCCCCTCCCCGGGTGTGGGTTTTCTAGTTTAACTGTTGGTCCTGTCCACCAGCGCTGTTGGCAGGTTGAAAGCGGCACTGGTTGGCCTGATCAGGGCAGTCCCTCTTCCAGTGACCAGGCAATAAGCACTTTAAACACCTGTTCTCTCGCCTGCAGTGAGACAAGGTGGAATGTTCAGGAGCCCCACAAACCCTGCACACCTTCCGAAAAGAGTGAGGTGCTGTGGCTTGAGCTCTTGGGTTAGCTGGCACTTGTGTATGCTGTGTAACCAGTCGGTCTAACAAATTCACCAAACTCCTCAAACAGACATTGTCAACAGTCGCAGTAGTAATGGGCACTGGAGATGGCACCGTCAGTACAGAAGTGTTTGGAGCTGGTGTATTATCGGCCATAGGCACATGACACTGGGAATGAATTTTGTGCTTCACTCTGCTCGGCTTAAGTGGCCTAACAGTTGCAGCTTGAATTTTCTGTTCCTGCATGTGCTCATCAAGTCTCTCTTGGATCTCACATGCCGACCATTTTCTCTGCAGACTTGCACTTGAAAACACACTTGCGAGAGACTGGTCTGGGCAATGTTTGATAAACATCATACTGACTTCATGACCCGGGTCATCAATGCTTCGGCCTTGCCTTTTCAGATACTCAACCGCTACATCAACTGTTTTGTTCAGCCTTATCCAGTATTCCATAGCATCCTCACCTGGCATGGGCAATGTGTTGTAAAAATCTGCCAAAGGCATGCTTGAGTAAGTCAGTTCGCTAAAGTGTTGTTTCAGAATATCAAAAATCACATGAGGATTTGCAGCACGGTTAATAAAAGTGTTGTTACACAGCTTTATCTTTACCACATCCCCTGCTTTCCCCATAAGTTTTGCCAGGACTTCCTGTGAATGCTCATGAACTGGAATAGCTCGCTTCTTTAAATACAGAGTCTTAAGATTTTCCCACTCATGAACTGTGAATTTGTCTGAGCTATCACCCCTGAATATAGGAGGCTCTTTTATATCTGACTGCATTACAACCTTGACGTTAGGTAATGTCATCTCCGAGGGCTGCACGTGAGTATTGCTGTATAGGCCCTGGTGTTCTGGGCTCTAAGGGTCTAAAGAACAAACCCCTCCCCCCACCAAACTGGTCCTCGATAGAATCACGCTCAGCATTGTTAGCCTCACCCTCAACTAAATATGTGTAACCCTCAGCCATATTTCAGTCGCTGGACACAAAAAAAAAATACAAAAAAAAAGGAGTGTAAAAAAAAATAGACAATAAAATAAAATCCCAATGATTAAACTGGAAGAGCACAAAAACAAAAAGACCTAGAAAATCATATCAATCAGCAATAAATTGCACATCAGTAAAGCACTCTCTTAAATGCTGTTATATTGAAGACAAAAAAAAAACAAACATCAGGTTGAAGTCCAAGGGAATATCTGACCACGGTAAAAGGCGAGTGAATGCAGCTTCCCACGGCGAACGAGCTGACGTCGATCTACGGACCAATCCTTGAAAGGTCACGGCACCATTGTAACGGGCGTGCTGTCTTTAACAGTTTTTTTACTAGGTTTGAATGCACGTCCATTAACCCTTGTATATTCTGTGTTGTGTTCTTGTTGTGATGAATAAAGGAAAGACCCAGACCTCGACCAATTGCCGTTTGCTCTTTTAATGACGACGGAACAGCAGATTTGTCTGTACAAATGAACAAAAAAAATACATAAGGCTCTGTCACATGCAGTCTCCTCTACGTAGCATACAGATCTCAATCTCCTGTTAGCAGAAAACATACAGAAAACCCTGTGGACTAGCACATGGAAACGTCTATTTTAAAGCTTGCAAAAGTTCCATTTACAAAGTTTATAAATCAATTGACACATTAACTGCATGCTCACAACCTCAAAACTAACATTTATAAATGCATAAATCAAAGTTTGCATCGTCCAAAAACCAAAATAAGTGTTTAAAACTGACGAGCAAAATAATACATTACCTCCTCTCAATTAGCCTGGCGCAGACTGAAAGAGGCACGCGAATGACGGCACAAAGCCTGCGACTTCTTAAAGTGACAGTACCGGTATTAACACTATGGTCTGAATACAACATACAGGCATAAAAATGTTGGTAATAAAACACATCTAAAACATATAGAAAACAATGTTCGTCAGGATTTGGTGACATTTCAACCGTGAAAAAGAAAAGATATAATTTCACCCTGGTTACATTTAGAGCTTTTCTTATTACCGTATAATACTTTTGCGCAATGAAAGATTATTTATAGCGTTTCTTGTTCTGTTCTATGATAGGACAGAAAAAGAAAGGCTATTAATAATCTAATGTATAGCACAATAAAGGAGGCAGCGACAAATGATAGATAAGACTCTATCGAAGAATTGTATTTTAATGTTATAGTTATATATAAATACATTTACTTGTTTTCATTAATGTATTTTACAACAATACAAAGAGCAATGTGTAATATTTTACCAGATTTAGTCCTACACTTGTTCACTTTTATGTAAATAATGTTATTTCACTAAATGTTTAGATTTTATGTGCACTCATGTTTTTTCTAGAATAACTTTAGCTGCTGAATTATCCACTTTATAATAGTATTTTTGTCATAGATTATGATTACATATGTATTTTTTCATTTTTTTTTTCAAAATGAAGTTGCCTACATTTAGTAGATTGTGTTACACATCTAAAAAATGACGATAAAGTCACCACATAGAGGTGTAGAAATTCTACACTGATTTAAAAAAAACAAAAAACAAAAACCAAAACAAAAAAAAAAACACTGTGCTGGTATTGGATCGGATCGGAATCGCCCGATACTCAGAATTTTCTGGATCGGATAGGATCGGATCTGAAAAAATGGTATTGTTGCATCCCTAACCGTAATCATCTTTACCTTTATTGCAGTCTTCATCCATCAAAACTTTACTATTAAGACTGGTTATCCAGTTGAGAAAAACGTAGTTTGCATCTCATCTGGCCATACAGCGGTGGGATGTGTTGACAATCTGTTCAGTATGTACTTCACACATTATTATTTTCATCTAAACTACTAGATGGCACAAACACGTGGCATAGCACTTTCCAAAACATCCACTTTTCCAAGATGCACATGTATAATTGTCTGATCCTTGGTGCGATCGCACGCGCAGCAGTGCAAAGTTGATTCTCTGCTTACTTGATCTAATATTTTATGCTTTTTAAAATGTTGTAGATTTAAGTAGCAAACGAGAATCGCTAAAATGAATGCATATATTTTGAGACAAAGGTCTTCTTTATGATTTTTCAGATAATTAAAGCAACAGTTTTTAAATAACGAAAGAATATGTAAAAGTATGGTATATGGGGTAAAAAGTGACCCTGCTGTTGTGGCTAAAGGCACAGTAATTAACATGATAATTAATAGATGGCTGAATTTTCCATTTGTTGACATGACATGGTTAGATTCAGATGGTAAATATCAAATATTGTGTTTGGTGTCCATATCAGAGATAATCACCATGTTTAGGAAATGAAACCATCATATTTAAAAACATGATATTAATCATATCATATAATATGAAATATAATTTGTTGTTAATACTGTAAATATATATTTAATTATTATAGGATCTTATTCAATACTCCATTCGCATTTCCTACTGCTTCTTTTTCTCTCTGTCTCATTCTGTTTCTTTTCTCTGTTGTGTTTTTTTAACGAGTCCATCAACAACTGTGGTGAGTCAGAATTATTCTACAATCATGTTGAGTAATGGCTTCTCCTTGCATTGTCACCTGCACCGCATGCCAAATGTGTAGTTTATCTCTCTCTGTAGGCGACCAGGGATTCACATGTGATAAATGCAGGGAAATAGTTAGGCTGACAGAGAAGGTTTTAGAATTAGAGACATGCATCCAAACCTTTACTGAGGACAGTAAGAATGTGAGGGCCTTATATACAGCTTTGGATGCGACTAGTTCAGTGAATCATGTACAATGTTCAGTTCCGGTCCTAAAGCCTGGTGCAGAAGGACGACTAGGGTGACTGTGAGGCGGCATAGTTGCCGGTCAAAACACTGCTCTTCCCGTTCTGGCCAAAACATCAAACAGGTTCTCCCCACTCTGTGACGCAACCACTGAGGAACCTGATTAAAGTGCTCTAGTTACTGGCGATTCTATTGTACAGAATGTGAAAATAAAGACACTAGCCACCATAGTCCAGTGTTTACCGGGAGCCAGAGCACCTGACATCCTGGCAAATTTAAAAGTGCTGGCTAATGCTGAATGTAAATTCAGTAAGACGGCACTAATGATGTTCGACTTCACCAGTAATATAATAGTAAAAATTGTTAAAGGGGTCATATGATGCAATTTCAAGTTTTCCTTTATCTTTGGGAGTGTTACAAGCTCTTGGTGCATAACGAAGATCTGTAAAGTTGCAAAGACTAAAGTCTCAAACCCAAAGAGATATTCTTTATAAAAGTTAAGACTCCTCCATGCCCTTCTAAAACGGCTCGTTCAAACACTCCCTCACATGTCTACGTCCCGATGTGGGAAGATTTTCATAACACTGCCCAAATGTTCATGCAAAGAAAGAAGGCGTAACTTTTATTCTCGCTGTTGCCGCAGGCGCCATGTTGTGGAGATGCTGTTTCATCTGAGGTGTTAGTGAGGCCAGCAGGGGTGCTCACCCTGTGGTCTGTGTGGGTCCTAATGCCCCAGTATAGTGATGGAGACACTATACTGTAAAAAGCACCGTCCTTCAGATGAGACATTAAAACGAGGTCCTGACTCTCTGGTCATTTAAAATTCCATGGCATTTCTCTTAAAGAGTAGGGGTGTAACCCAGGTGTCTTGGCCAAATTCCCTCCACTGGCCTATGGCCTCCTAATAATCTTCATCCACTGAATTGGCTCTATCACTCTCTCCTCTCCACCTGTAGCTGGTATGTGGTGAGCACACTGGTGCCATTGTACTGTGGCTGCCGTTACATCATCCAAGTTGATGTTGCACACTAGTTGTGGTTGAGGAGAGAACCCCCCCCCCCCCATATGATTGTACGTAAAGCACTTTGGGTGTACAGCAATACAAAATAAAGCGCTATATAAATTCCTCATTAATTAATTAATTAATTAATTAATTAATTCATACTTGAAAGGATCTTGGCAATATACCCGATGTCCAATGGTGGCAAATGTTTTTTGTTTAAGTTTCATAAGTTTTAATCGAGAATGTTTCAATTATTCTGTATGTAGTTCTATATGCAACAATTATTTGTTTAATTTCAGCTCAATTAGATCCAGACTTCACAGAATGGCACAGATTAAGTTTCCTCAAGTTTACACATCTATTTTACAGGACATTTCAAACAATTGCTACACTTTCCACACAATTAAGTTCAAACATATTTTCAGGTCTGTCATTTTTCATAGTTACAGAGTCCCACTTTTCTTCTTATTAAGTTGACATGAAAAGTTAAACAAGTGAAATATAATTTAAATGATTTTTCATTCTGTTACAAAATATTATGAAAACAATAACTCTTGTACTTTTCATCATTATATTCTTTATATATTATAATTGTAAAAAAAAACAAGAAAAAAAAAACATTTAACAAGTCACATAATAATCATCACTGCTTAAAAATATAAGTCAAAAATTGAACTCTTAAAGCATGAAATATACAGAATCAGTAAATTTGATTTTAATGTGGGTATATTATCAGGAAACTAATCATTAAACATTTGTAATCATTATCAAGACATATTGGCCATTTCCTCTGAATGTTGTTCAGAGATGAAGGCCATAATGCTAATGTTGTCCACACAAGGATTGAGGACAGCAAATCCTTCAAGATCTGTTCAAAGACTTTGAAAATATTTCATTTAAGTGACTGTATTAAAATGCATATAATTCATTATATTTTCATAACCTTTATTAAATCCCAATATTAAGTATGCAAAAACTGTAATCTCCTAAATGCTGATAGAACAAAGTTCAACTTCGAACTTTAGCTTCAGGTTATTATGTTGGCTTGGCACAAGCCAATATACCGTTATGCTATTTTAAACTTCTTCTTCTCCTTCTTCTTATCCTGAGAGTAAAATTTCTAAACCTATGTCCTCCTAGGTCTTTAAAAAACATACTTAAGTCACAAGAATGATTCTAAATAATTAATTCTCCATACCCTAACTGCTTGAATTTAATATATATATATATATATGCCTTGCTCAAGGGCACTTCAGCCATGGGTATTGAGGGTGGAAGAGAGCACTATTCATTCACTCCCTCCCACCTACAACTCCTGCCAGCACCAAGACTCAAACCTGTGACCTTCAGGTTACAAGTCCAACTCTCTAACCACGAGGCCACAGTGCTGACCCCTGTTTTTTACCTTGTTATGGGGGGGTCCCAGATACCCCCCACCCCCTCATCAATTCGAGCATTGGTGACCCCATGATTGCCTTTCTTTGATGATGTTCCAGGGCATTCCAAATGACCAATTATTGAAACAAAAAAAATCAGAGAAGTCCACTTCAACGGATATACCTTGCCTAGGAAGCAGGGAACAATGAACACTGTGTAGGTACCCTGTCAGTTGGAACACACCTAAAGTGAACCAAACATCCCTTTAATCACCATAATTTTGAGCTGAGACTTCACAAACCCATTTTGGGGACACCTACCCCTTAGGAAAATTAACCATGGTTTTACTACAAATAAAACCAAAAAAAGAAAAAAACCATGGTTACTATAGTTAAACCACAAATTAACCATGGTTACTATAGTTAAACCACAAATTAACCATGGTTTTGCTATATTAACCATAGTTTAACCATGGTATTTGTAGTAAATCTGTGGTTTATACAAATGGTTGTCAACACGCCAAAAAACCATGAGTTACTACAGATTTACTATAATAAAACCATGGTTATTTTTCGTAGGGGGGAGACTTTTTTCATCTTGTAAAAATGGGCATAATAGGACCTCTGTAAAGGAAAGTCCTTGATATTATGACAGACCACTGGATGGCACTCTTCAAGCGCGCAGGGAATGTAATCAATTGGACTGTGTCCTTTCAGATGTTCACTGTTCAGCACACGCGCGCACAGCTGTGACGTTTTTCCGTGTTTAGCAAAACTGCTCTTGACAACGTCGCTGCTACCGCTGAGAGGATTTTTAAAATCGTGATCTGCCATATGCTATTTTTCCTCATTAAAACATACAGCGACTGTATGAGGAATTATATTGCAACGCGTCTTCCGTTTTGATGTTGTTTGTAAAAAAATTAATTTTAGTGCGAATGAAGTCTATAGGTGGATGTTGCATCAGGCACGTTACAGACGAATTTAAACGGATTTAACGGGTGTATCTTGTACTTTTGATGTAAAACTCTGGTTAGTGTAATGATTCTCGGTGTACGGATCGAGTGGTAGATTAGCTTGCGTCGCTGATATTCACGTTTGGTGTCAGCGTGTTTGTATTGTGTGAATATGTGATTTATTATCCTGTTTATTCTGCGATGCTCATGGCCTCATATTGAGACTGTAAATTCACACTTACCTTTACGGGCGTTATTTCTCTCCGATACTCACTTACTAGGGGCCATCAAAGGACACTGCTCGACAAACTCAGAAGGTATGGATCTGGTGTCTTTAAAATCGTTCAATGCGTTTATTTTAGACACACAAAAAGATGTTCCATGGTAGTAAAATGTTTTTTGAATATCACTGTACCATCGTACTGCTTTAGCAGTTTTTTTAAGGGCAGAACTGTAATCACCTACACATTAAACAGTACATGTCAACTAATCATGCTGATCAGATAGGTCATATTTTTTTATTTATTTTTTTTACTTGAAAGATTTTCAAGCCCATTTTTTACATTGTGCAAAGGGTCATTTTAAATACGATCAGCTCTGCATTTTTTTATTAAGAATATTGTAACATTTTTTTTCACAGAGAATGGCAGATGGAAAGGGCATTCCAGACATCTCTGTGGCTTCTAAATCCAGAAATTGTCTTCATTTTAGGAGATGTATTTGATGAGGGCAAGTGGAGCTCCAGTCAGGTACAGTAAATAGTACAATTTACAACTAGCAAACAAACACAAAGCAGCAGACAATTTGTCATAGTTTGCAAAATATTAGTTGCTATGCTGTGTAATAGGCCTAATAGCACACATACTTCTGTGTGCCGATGTGTTTGTTTGTTTGATGTCTCTCATTATGAAAAAAATATTCTTACAGATTTTTATATTTTGTAAAGTTATACCATCAAGTCAGTTTGTCAAGTTCTACAGCACTTTCCACAAAATGCATTGTTTTAAAGCAGCTTTACAGAAAATGCAAGATGTTGACATCAGTTCATATATGATTTTGCTACTGTGCAGCTTTCTTTGTTGTGAAATTATATTATTTTTTGTCAAATAACAAACATAAAGTGAAATTTAAAAAACAAATACCAAATCAAAGAAATAAATGAATAATACAAATTAAAAGAAACATCTTCATTTAAACAAACTAAGGATTTATCTGTGTTCCTTACTAGGTTTCCTTTTATTTTATTTATTTTTCTTAGAAATATCATGTCCACATTTCATACCTTGTACAAAAAAATACATTTGAAGCAAAACCAGAATGGTCTGACTTTAGCTTTGTGGAATTATGCTCAGGGCTCAATGTTAAGGATTTTTTCTACTGGCCCTGCCAAAAAATAAATAAATAAATGCATAAAATAAAATAAAAAAGTTGTCATTGTGTTTGATCTAGTGTCTTGTATTCAAATAAATAAACTTGTATGACACCAATATTTTAGATGCCAATTAAATTTTACAAATTTAAATTTCGATACCACAACAAAAGCCTCTAGCTAAAAATAAATATAAATTAGGGCTTGTCAGTCAATTAAAATTTTTAATCTAATTAATTACACAATGTGTCAATTAATTAAATCTAATTAATCGCAGATTCACATTTGGCTGTGAAAATACCCTCAAAAGATTATTTAATGCTATTTTTGTATTAAATGAGAAAGTATTAAGTAGACTTATACAGGTGCATCTCAATAAATTAGAATGTCGTGGAAAAGTTCATTTATTTCAGTAATTCAAAACTCAAATTGTGAACACTCGTGTATTAAATAAATTCAATGCACACAGACTGAGTAGTTTAAGTCTTTTGGTTCTTTTAATTATGATGACTTTGGCTCACATTTAACAAAAACCCACCAGTAAATAAGACCATAAGATCAAAAAAATAACAAAATCAACAAACCACTTTTAGTGAATTGTTGGCCTTCTGGAAAGTATGTTCATTTAGGGGCTCCAATTCAGCGTGGCATGGAGGTGATCAGTTTGTGGCACTGCTGAGGTAGTATGGAAGCCCAGGTTTCTTTGATATGTTCAGCTCATCTGCACTTTTTGGTATCTTGTTTCTCATTTTCCTCTTGACAATACCACATAAATTCTCTATGGGGTTCAGGTCTGGTGAGTTTGCTGGCCAGTCAGGCACACCCAACACCATGGTCATTAAACCAACGTTTGGTGCTTTTGGCAGTGTTGGGCAGGTGCCAAATCCTGCTGGAAAATGAAAATCAGCATCTTCAAAAAGCTGGTCCGCAGAAGGAGGCATTAAGTGCTTCAAAATTTCTTGGTAAACGGGTGTGCAGTGATTTTGGTTTTCAAAAAAACACAATGGGACCAACACCAGCAGATGACATTGCACCCCAAATCATCAAAGACTGTGGGAAACTTAACATTGGACTTCAAGCAACTAGGGCTGTGAGCTTCTCCACCCTTCTCCAGACTCTAGGACCTTGGTTTTCAAATGAAATACGAAACTTGCTCTCATCCGAAAAAGATGACTTTGGACCACTGGGCAACAGTCCAGTTCTTCTTCTTCTAGCCCAGGTAAGATGCCTCTGATGTTGTCTGTGGTTCAGGAGTGGCTTAACAAGAGGAATACGACAACTGTAGCCAAATTCCTTGACACGTCTGTGTGTGGTGGCTCTTGATGCCTTGACTCCTTGTGAAGTTCACTCAAATTCTTGAATTGATTTTTGCTTGACATATCCTCTAAGGCTGCGGTTCTCATCGGTTGGTTGTGCATCATTTTTCCTTCCATACCTTTTTCTTTCCACTTCCTTCTTTTAACATGCTTGGATATCAGGCACACTCTATGAACAGCCAGCTTCTTTGGCAATTAATGTTTGTGGCTTACCCTCATTGGAAGGGTGTCAATGATTGTCTTCTGGACAACTGTCAGGTCAGCACCTGCTTCCCCATGATTGGTGTAGGCCTATGTTAGTGAACAGCAAACTGGGAGGACCCATTTTGAAGGCTCAGTGCAACTTTGTGCAGGTGTTTTGGAGTGATTAGCCTGATGGGAAATGTCGGCATAGTTCTAATTTGTTGAGATGAAATTGGTGGGTTTTTGTTAAATTGGGATCAAAATTCAATCCACAATTAAAAGAAACCCAAAGGACTTAAGTACTACTTCAGTCTGTGTGTATTGAATTGATTCCATACACACACAAGTGTTCAACTAACTTGGCGGTGAATTACTGAAAAAATATAATGAACTTTTCCATGACATTCTAATTTATTTGTATGTATCGGGGGGTGATTGAAAATGTTACTTTTTTCCACACCCCCCCCCCCCCCTCCCGCCCCACCCCCAAAACAAGAACCGCAAGAAGAATCTTAAATACTTTGTTTAAAAATATTAATAAATAAATAAAACATAAAACTTTGCACAATGGTACATGTACGAAATGGCTCTGGCGTTCAGTTTGGTACACGGCTCTGAGCGTCTTAGTTTGTGACAGGCTGATACGTATATCTTGCTGCAGCTAGCTGTGGAGTAATTTTGGACAATGTGCCCTTAAAAAATGTGACTTAATTTTTCTGGCAGTGGGTAATGCCATACTAATGTGATTGAAATGTGTTGGAAAGTTGTGGAGGAGGGACAATGATTGCAGACTCTAATGTTGTGATAGTAATCAACAGTGAGAGTACGGAAATGTTTCCTCCTGTTTCCAGCTCTTTCTGCGAAGCACCGTGAAAACCAGTCTCGGTCTCGGAGCTGCATCTCTGTCTGTTGTCGTTCCTCTCTCTATAGCCAGACGTGATCACTCAGTCTGTATTTTGTAGTGTCTTTATTAATTTGTGATCTTTTACACAGCTCAGGTATTCTGCTGGTTTGTAGTCTCTTTTCAGGTCTAAATACAGCGCCATCTTCCTTTGTAATTTAGTTGCATCTTTTCAATAAGCAATGCAATTTTGCTTTTGTAACTGTGCGATTTGGTTGGGCCGGGATTGTGCTGTGCTGGTTTTGGGTGTATTTTGAGCACCAGCTGTTAAAAAGGGGCACTCTTCTGCAGGTTCTTCCCCTGCCACTGTAGGGCTTCAGCCTGGTAAGAGCTTGGATCACTGCATTTCAGGTGCTGCTGGAATTTCACAGCTCTCTTTTGAATATTTATTAATAATGTGTATTGTCCTAATTCAGCTTTGCACAAGTTTGTTTGGGGTTGCTCTGTTAACTTTTAAGATACTTTTACAAATTTGGGTATACATAATTTCAATTTCTTCTTTTTCCCATTTAGCGAAATCTTGGATATTTAGAGGTCCCCACATCTAAAGACCAAGTGGTTCGATTATTGCTTTTAGGATTTTTAGCCAGGTTTGAAGTGGAATTTCATACTGAATTGTGTGTTTGATCAAGTCGAAGACTCTCAGTGCCTTTGCTTTCAATTCATTTCACAGCCAAATTCAAGTTCGCTGTTGAGCTGATTTTTAGTTCCAGGTACAGTTGCCCCCTTCTTGTTTTTTTTTTTTTTTTTTTTTTTTTTTTTTCTTTTTGTTTTTGCATGTTTGTCACACTTCAATGATTCAGATCATCAAACTAATTTTAATATTACACAAAGATAACCAGAGTTAATACAAATGCAGTTTTTGAAATAATTATTTAATTTATTAAGGGAAAAAAAAAAACTGTCCAAACCTGCCTGGCCCTACGTGTGAAAAAGTAATTGCCCCCTAATTCTAATAACTGGTTTGTGCCACCCTTTGAAGCAACAACCGCAATCAAGCATTTGCAAGAACTTTGCAGGATTATTTAAGTCCGGACTTTGACTTGGCCACTCCAAAACCTTAATTTTGTTTTTCTTGAGCCATTCGTAGGTGGGCTTGCTGGTGTGTTTGGGATCATTGTCCTGCTGCATAACGCAAGTGCGCTTGAGCTTGAGGTCACAAACTGATGGCTGGACATTCCCCTTCAAGATCTTCTGATAAGAGTGCAGAATTCATGGTTCCATCAATTATGGCAAGTCGCCCAGGTCTTGAAGGTGCAAAGCAGCCCCAGACACATCACACTACCACCACCATGTTTGACTGTTGGTATGATGTTCTTTTTATGAAATGCGGTGTTGCTTTTATGCCAGATGTAACGGGAACACAACTTGCAAAAAGTTCAACTTTTGTCGCATCGGTCCATAGAATATTTGCCCAAAAGTCTTGGAGATAATCAAGATATTTTTTGGCAAATGTGAGACGAGTCTTTGTGTTCTTTTTGGTTAGCAGTGGCTTTTGCCTTGGAACTCTCCCATAGATGCCATTTTTGCCCAGTCTCTTTCTGGTTGAATCATGAACATTGACCTTAATTGAGGCAAGTGAGACCTGCAGTTCTTTAGATGTTGTTCTGGGTTCGTCGTTGTCCTCTTAAAATAATCTTGTTAGGCTGCCCACTCCTGGGAAGGTTTACCACTGTTCCAAGTTTTCTCTATTTGTGGATCTTGGCTCTCTGACCATGGTTCGCTGGAGTCCCAAAGCCTTAGAAATGGCTTTATAACCCTTTCCAGACTGATACATGTCAACTTTTTTGTTACTCGTATGTTCTTGAATTTTCTTTAGATCAGTACTAGCTATTCTTTGTGTTTTTTTTCACTTGCTTATTAAGTACTAGCTATCCTAGAGAGGTTTTGACATGCCCTGATATTTGTGTTTTTTTTCAGTTACTTATAAACACATAGATGGCTAAAGTCTAATAACACTGTAATCAGCACAAACTGGGCTTCAATAATATGTGAGCAGCATTGAGAAAGCATGGTTGGCAA
>NC_056615.1:23624317-23710988 GCF_018340385.1 Cyprinus carpio
GGGCTGGGCGATGGCTAAAAAAAATCCCGAATTTGTTTTCCAAAAAATCCTTATTACGATTTAAATCGATTTTCTTTTTCCTCCCTACTTAAATCAATATTCAATGACAAATAAATTGTTCAAAAACACGTTTTACTAGAATTCTTTATCATTTACAGTCAAATTTATAACTGAAACAAGATGATTAAAAAAAGCAGTAGCTAATGTTATTACCTTAATGCTGGAAAGACCTTTATTTTATTTATTAATTTATTTTTTTAATTCTAGCCCATCATGCATCTAACCATCCACTCAGCGTTAAGAGCTGTTCAGATTAAAACTGGCAAAAATATATAAATATATTTTCTATTCTATATTTTCATCTCGTTATGCCGCTGGTTTAGGTTATGTATTTATTTTTATTTCTTATATAAATTATTTGTAATTATTGTAAATATAGCAGAACTTGTCTAACCGTGTCTACACCGGACGGTCTTGTTCATATAGGGCGAAACATCTCTCTCACTCGGCAGCAGAGTATGTGAGAGTGGAGCAGCAACAATTTCCCTTCGCACTCCGAGCATTTAATAATCACTCCGCTCTGCGCTCACTGATACCAGAAACACTGCTCCGCGTTCACTCCGTGGATAAAGTTGAAATGTTATGTTCATAACGTAGCCTATAAAAATAAAATAAAAAATAAATAAATAAATAAAATAACAGGAGAGTTTCAAAGGGGATTAGGCTATTGTGTGCAAACTTTTTTAAATGCCAAACTAATAACATTGTCAGCATTAAAAGGTATAATTGCTGCTTTCTGCTGTGCAAATTTTGTTTGTGATGAATATAACAGTACATTTTCGTCAGTTATTTTATCTACAGATCGATGCATTTCTTACAGATTTCAAAATCAGTTACAGATGAAGCAGCACTGTAAAATGACATTTGTTTGAATGCATTATTGCGACAGTGATTACGTGTGAACGTGCTGTCTCTGTTTAAATCATGCTTTAACCCGAAAATAATCAGTAAAAGGAAGACAAACTCCTTGAGAACTAGCCTGTAACGCTCGACTATTGCCGTCATTATAACCTTCTGATCAGAGAGATTATGTGTATCAAGCTATAGCTAAATATGTTTATCATATGAATTCTTGCTAAATATGCAGTTATATTACGGGCTGTTGGTACGAATTGTACTCGTGATGGAACGGTGCTGGAGCGAGTGAAAACCACGACGCTCTGACTTTTAAAGAATCCTCTCCTCGCTCCAGTCAGAATAACACGCTCCGCTCATACTCTGCTCGGCAGCGTGTCTCAAATGCGCGGGGGCGGGTTGAACCCAATCAGAACTACGAGCCCTGAGTGGAGCGTCGGCTGTTTTATTTTGTTGCGTCCATACAATATTTTTTAGAGTGTGAAATATAAATTTTCACAGAATGTAGCCTATTCATGAACAATATATTGAAGTTTTTCTAAATCCCAAACAGAGTCCAGACATCAGTAAAGTATCCATTTATGAACATGTTTTATAGGCTTTTTTTTACAGACGTGACAAAAAACACAAGAGTTTTTATATATTTTGTAGACCTTATGTGATTTAAAATGCACAAACCAGAAGCACCAATATCTGCAGAGAAGGGTTGGCCATTCTCAAAACATAAAATATCAATTTTATTTCAATTTTTGTTTGTGTTTCAGAGGAAAAATCAGTGTTAAGGCATCTCTCCATTACAGACCGTTCTGAAAGAAGAATTTATGCAAACGCATATAAAATGCTTTAAAAACTTTAATAGAGATGTCTAGAGGGTGTTTAATAGGTCTGCCCCCACGTAAGATTTTTCTAGTTACTAGTCGTTCATTTGTCATTATTTGTTGCGTTATTCAACTAATCGCAGGTTTATATTAAATTTACATCTATAATCCATAATGAGCCTTAATATATTCCGCGCTCAAGCACATGCATTAAGTTTGCCACAAAGCACAGGCAGAAGTAGTAGCCCAATAATTGTGAAAAAGGAGACATTTTAATTATTTATTAATAAACAAATGTTTTCTTGTCGGCTGCAAGATGAAATTCACAGTGCTGGCTCTCTCCACATGGACGCGCCTTTAGAAACAAATACAACCCTCATAGATTACATAATGCTTTCATTTTGAATTGATTCGTTTAAAAGACATTTCAAGCTTTCTGTAGATATATTTCTCATGTATGTGAGACACCACAATTTTCAGTTATTTCATTATCAGGAAAAAAATCACGTGACCGAGGAGCGCCTCCCTGTCATGCGCATTAATAATTTTCGCACAAACACTTGAATATGAATAATAATTCACATTTTGCATATGCATTACAAAGCAACTATATATATTTTTTTTTACATGCAATTATCCTAAATAAAACCAAACAAGATTTGTAATGAAGATAAAATATGTAGACAAATAAGAATATATGCTGTGAGCACTCAGCATCACTCGCGCCGAGCAAATCTTGCACTGATATTTTACGGAAGATTATACAAACCTGCATTTAAATGAGGCTACAATTTATTTATTTATTTATTTATTTTTTACTTATTACATGAAAGCAAGTAAAGAAGACTGAAGTTGTCAATTAATGAAGCTCTTTTTTACATCGTGTGTATTTCGTTGATTATAATGAGAGAACTGGAGTTTAATCATGAGGACGTTTTATTAATCAGTCCATTCTTTAGAGTTTCAATGATTTAGTTAAATCGTGCAGGTTTAAATTAATCACTTCTTTTAAATAGGTCAAAACAAAATAATCGAAACTAAACAATCCATCACCTCACACTAAAATAAAGAAAATAGAATATAATTTATAAAACACGCAAGCCTAGCTCACAATAGGCTACCACTTTTAATGCTCCGATGCAAAGGTAAACCACAATTTCTTTTGAATAATATAACACATAATTCATATAATATAAATAATACTGCACACTATTTAAATGTGTCAAATCTAAAATATGGTGCAGAGAAAATATAAGCACAGGCTCATAGGCTTGATATTTATCATGCTTGAATTCGTTCTAAGAAACGCACATATCTTCATAAGGACTAAACTTTCATCTGTGAATATTAAATATTTTTTCTTTCATTTTCCCCGACTGCAGTCAAATATCACACTTTGGTGAGGCAAAGCCGACGTCTATTTGTGAAAATGTGCTTTGATGCGCTTGTTTGAAAACTTGTGATTAAAGCGCCACTCAGCGGTCAAAAGCTGCAAATGCACTTTGCCGACGCGGCGGCAGCAGTACGAGCGGCGGTAGAACCAACGTTTTGGATGGCCACCTACTGTATATCAAACGAAATGGGATGTGGAAGCCCAGATATCACCCATTACTCTATGCATAGGTCACATCACCTATTTAGGCGTTAAGGTTTCCTCCAGGCTGTCAGAGTTGACTGGACTCAACTTCAAGACAACCTTCACCGATGACTCAATTTACCACTTTCCATCCAGGGCAGAATAACTATAATCAAAATTACAGTACTCCCAAAAATAAATTTACTTTTTCTGAATGATCCCAACCCACCCTACTCTCACTTGGTTCAAATCTTTAGACTTCATCACCCGATTCTACTGGAAAAATAAACCACCACGGATAAAATTAAGTACTTTACAAAAACCCAAATCTTTAGGAGGCTTAGAAGCCCCAAATTTTTACCATTACTCACTCGCAAACTAACTTCAATACATACAGTATATAAATGGACTCACCCCACTCAGTCAGACATCATATGGCTAGATACAATCACTCTATGAAAACTTACACATATCAGACATGCCATTTCTCAGTCAGTCCATTAAACACCACCATGCTTCAAAGCCTTGACAATAGCTTTGGCTCTGACAGCCTGGTGGAAATATCACCAAACTACAAACTCCAATCATGTTCCATCTAACCTCACCAGCTTTGGAACAATCCTAACTTCACAAGCAGCAACAACAACAACAACAACAACAAAACACACTAAATTTCCATAAATGGGCAAAAAAGGGCATCACACATATTAATCACATTTTTCAGTCTAACAACCTGGTCTCATTTTCCTACTTAGTCCGGGAGTACGTTATCGGGAGCAATCAATTCTTGAACTATTTGCAACTCAAATCAGCTGTTTCATCTAAAATAAACACCAGAATCATTAATCTTCACCTTCCTTCCGCAGTAGCAGATTAAATTCCTCCCCTAAAAAAAAAAAGACTTTCAAAAATATACAAAATTAAAACCAATTCAAATAAAACCATAACTTTACCAACAATCAAATGGGAAGAAGACTTTCTATTGCTCCTTATACCGTCTTTTGGACTCAAATTTGTAAAAATATTTATTCCATGACTAAAAACGCCAACCTTCAGCTCATACAGTATAAGACTTTTCATAGAACACACTACACTGGGGAAAGGCTGTCTAAAATGGGATTCACATCAGAAACTTGCTCGCACTGCTCACAAAATTGTCAGACACATATATACAACACCACATGGCACTGCCCACCCATTTTAACACTTTTGGAAAGACGTCACAATCCATATCCCGCCTCCAGGGCTGCCGCATCCCATTATTCCCCTTACTCTGTCTACTGGGTGATCTATCAACTCTCAATCAGGAAATAACACACAAAAGGATACTCCTCGTAGCTTAAGCCATCGCCAAGAAAACTATCTTCTTGAACTGGAAATCTCAAAACACTATTCACATAATGCATTGGAAAAATTTGCTCACAGACTACATCTCTTCATTTTTCTCCTTTCATTTTTCACCTCCTTACAAGTATACTTCGGAACCACAACACTCCAAATAAGACCTCATTCAACGCTTACAAATCTGACACACTCATCCTAATTTATTCACATATTATTATACATATTTATACGAGGTTTTAGTAATGCTATGAGTGTTTTCAATATTATTATTATTATTAATATTATAGAAACATTGAGCAGTAATAAGATGATGTTGATGGGATGATATTTTGTATAAGAACGGTAACGGTTTAATGACGATCATAACATTAAATATATATAGGCCTGTCACGATAACAAATTTTGCTGGACGATAAATTGTCCAAGAAATTATTGCGATAAACGATAATATTGTCATTCTAAGACCAGTTTCAACTAATATAATGATAATGGCATACTAATGCAGGCACACCTTTTCAAAGATCAATAAACTTTTATTTCTAAAGAATATTTAACACTGAAAATGGAAAACATTTTAAATATCCACAAAAAATGAACAAAACAACCAAAAAAACAATAAAAGCAATGGACTGTCAGTCTCTGTTAAAACAATGCACTTGAATAAATACCAAAAACCAAAATCAATATATAAAATGGATGTAAACAAAATTGCACTTCAAAAATATTAAACATTAGGCTCAGACATAAATAGTGCCAGTTATGACCTTTGTAAACAAACAAAGCCTCAACAGGCCATATGCAAAAAACGTAAAGCTTTGTTCAAATAAAGCAAAAGTAAATTGCCATCTATGTCTACCAAGGATGAGAGAGAGAGAGATTTTATGGCAGACTTTGTGTGCCTTAAAATTAATTCATTTTGTATGTTTGTATGTTATATTATCTGTAAATGCCAGTTAGGGATGCTCATATTGACCGTTTAACCGTTAACCGAAAGTAAACATTTTGACCGATTAAGGTCACATGTCACGTCTTTAAGGCGCTGAAGTTTGTAATTTCAAACGTAGACGCGTGGTATGCGCGCGGCGTTTCTGTTGCGTGTCAGTTGCGTGGTGGCTGCGTCGCATTTTCTGTGTCTTTACACACCAGAACCGTGCCTGACGCGGCGCTGGCGCGCTGCTGCTGTAGGTGACATAGAGGGAGGCCGCCGACAGACCAGGCTCTTGTCTTCACGACAACAATTTCAACTTTTTTCACACACCTACACCTTCCAAAAACCAAAAAATGGGTAAGTGGGCTGTCTGTTTATTTCAATAACATTTACAAATTTGTGTAGCTTTAAAGAGCTTATTTAGCCTACCTGATGTTGGGCCGTCACTCAGAATACACACTACATTGTTAAAATGTCATTAATTAATATGTGTTTGTGTACAAAATGACATATGAACATATTTTCCTATTCTATTTGCCTGGAAACGCTTCCAACACGCTTCCGTGTCGCGTGAAAAATAGGCGTCGGTTCTATTTCTAGCATGCACGCGTTTTCCTAAGGCCGGTGACACACTGGATGCGTGGCGTAAGCGTCTCAGCTGTGTGGCGTGTCAGTTTTTATTTCGGCTCCCATGTTAACAGGTTAGAGCTTGCAGACTGCCTGTGTGAGACGCGCGCATGCTAGAAATAGAACCGACGCCTATTTTTCACGCAACACGCAAGCGTGTTGGAAGCGTTTCCAGGCCAAATAGAATAGGAAATTGTAATTTTGTACACAAACACATATTAATTAATGCCATTTTAACAACGCAGTGTGTATTCTGAGTGACGGTCCAACATCAGGTAGGCTAAATAAGCTCTTTAAAGCTACACAAATTTGTAAATGTTATTGAAATAAAAAGACAGCCCACATACCCATTTTTCGGATTTTGGAAGGTGTAGGTGTGTGAAAAAAGTTGAAATTGTTGTCATGAAGACAAGAGCCTGGTCTGTCGGCGGCCTCCCTCTATGTCCCCTACAGCAGCAGCAGCACGCCAGCGCCGCGTCAGGCACGCGTCTGGTGTGTAAAGACACAGAAAACACCACGCAGCCGCCACGCAACTGACACGCAACAGAAACGCCACGCAGTCAGTGTGTCACCGGCCTAATGGAAGCGACGCGCACTTGGTGCGATGCACTCGTTTTTTCCAGGCGTGTCCACACCTTTCAGAATCACGCAAGAGCACCAGAACCAACTCAATCGGCTTCCTTCGGGGTGAGATTCCCCGTTGTTTTTGAAAAATGGGGTGTACCCAAACACTGCGGAGTTTTTTACTTTTCTTCGTAAATAAATCTTGTAGCAGAGTTACAGCAAGGGTTCTTTGGAGGTGGAAATCTATTGCTGAAATTTCCTTGTAACGGATATCACAGCTGATGGATGCTTAGCAACGACAGACGCCTCAGGAGCGCAACAGCCCGAGCGCTTTGGAAAGGAGGAGAAAGTGGCGCGCCTAGCGTTTTCCACACGTTTTTAGGCGCGACATGTGAATACTATCAGTTAAACATTTTTTTTTTTTTTTTTTTATTATTATTATTATTATTATTATTATTATTATTATATTATTATAATATATATATATATATATATATATATATATATATATATATATATATATATATATATATATATATATATATATATATATATGTACATTAACTCACTGGGCAGGTTGAGACGCGCACGCCTACAGACATAACGTTATTTAGCTGAGCAAGCCAAATGAAGCGAGCAAAAAGTAGGCTACTATGTGGGACCATTTCGACAGAAAGGGCAACGAAGTTACTTGCAAAACATGCTACGCGGAATTAAAATAAAGCAGTAGTGCAAGTACAATGCAATATCACTTGTGATGCAAACATCCACAAGCAAATAAAAAGCGCTTCCCAAAGCTGGCCGCTCTAGCGAGACGTTGGCTGTGTCCAAATTCAGGGTCTGCATCCTCCTTAGGATCCTTTCTACCCGGTTGAAGGAGGAGGGGTCTTCCGACGACCGCAAAACCCGGAAGTCGGTGTTTGTGAATTTGGACAGCCTACCCTTCTTTCAGTTCCCTCCCTTACCCGTTGCTCATATCCTGTCGCCTAGCAACCATGACAGCGCTAAGCAAGAAGCGGGAAAATGGACAAACAAAGAGTTATTCTCCTCATTTTAGTTCTTTTGGAAGAATGTTTTTTTTTTTAATTTTATTTTTTTTACATATAAATGTACAAATGTAAAAAAAAAAAAATGCTTAACGCTAAAACAAAATGTCTAACTAGAAAACCACTGAAAATATATATTTTTGAAAAGCCAGTTTTAAAAAAAACATCGAAAATAATACTCCTCCCCCACTCCGCTACAGCTCGCTTCGTCCTTACGCTCTGCCGAAAAGAATTATGGGATAGGTAGGACGCGAAAGGATCCACCACACCCATCCTTCCAATTCGGGGAAAAGGAGGACGTATTTGTGGGCTGCATTTGAAGGATCCTACGAATTTGGACAGCCTTCGTCGCGGCGCTGTGACGTAACATCCTTCAAATGAGTACTGATGTAGACCCTGAATTTGGACACAGCCATTATCTCTTTATTCCCGGAACATCTGTGCCATCGGAAAGGGTGTTTTCTGCCGTGGGGTCTCCACAGGCTGCGCTCCAGACTCACCCCACATCATGACATGTTACATTTTTTAAATAAAAATTGAAAAAAAGAAATTATCGCGACCGGAAAAATTATCGAGCTCTTTTTATTTTTTATTTTTTTATCGTGCGATTAATTGATTTATCGACTATCGCGACAGGCCTAAATATATATGCTTAAAATATGTAAATATAACTAAATCAAATCTGCACCCAACATATACCACACATGTTTTTAATGCACCGCATGCTGATTTTAATGCACCACCTCAGCTTAGGCACACATAAATATACATATAGTAATTTTACAGGGAAAAGGAAAAGAAAAAAAAGGGGGGAAAAAAACACCTGAACACTGATACAGAAGCTAGGATAGGTGTGGTATGTGTATGGTATGTGTCATAATTATACTATTATTATTATTTTTATTACTTTTATTATTATTGATATTACTGTTGCCGTCATCAGAAGGTATTATTGTTACCATCACCATCTTTATTATTATTATTATTATTATGCATGCTAGTACTACTTAAATAACAACACTTATACAAAAATTCACATCTCTTCTACACCTCTTTTTTTGTTCACACCATATTTTATATTTTTCACACACAATTAAAAAAAAAAAAAAAAAGAAAAAAAAAGGACACAGACAGCATTCTGAGTCATGCTTTTAGGACTGTGTATGTGCACTGGCTGATCCAGCCTGAAAAATAAGCTTTTAATAACACTATTTGAGCAAAAGTAACAACATTTATGACAAATGTTGTCAGATTTCCTTGGTGTTTTCAAATATGAAATTTACTTGTAAGCTTAGTGAACAGTTTTGGAGAATTTGATGTTTCCACATTCAGAGAGGTAGGAGTTGCACTTGCATGCCTGAGAGGCGTTTCAAAGATGGCCGCCGAGTGACATGACTTGTCTTAAAAGGACTTTGATCTAGTGCTCCTGTCACCCACAAAAGAGGGTCTACAGTAGCACCTTGACCTCCTGCACACATTCTGTCAGACATGGGCCTTGTCGGTTAACCTAAAAAAGACTAAAATTATGATATTCCAAAAAAGGCCCAGTCATGAAAACCAACATCACAGTTTCAAATTAAACAACATGCCCTTAGAACACACTAAAAATTACACACACCTCTGAATAAACATCAGTAACACAGGAAACTTTAACAAGGCTGTGAAAGACCTGAGAGACAAGGCACAAAGAGCTTTTTAATCAGTCAAGAAAATATAAAACTTTTACATCCCAATTGGAATCTGGCTAAAAATAATCCAATCAGTAATAGAACCAATCACACTCTATGGATGTGAGGTCTGGGCTCCACTCACAAACCAAGACTTCACCAAATGGGACAAACACCCAATAGAGACTCTGCAGACAGAATTCTGTAAAAATATTCTTTGTGTACGATGGAAAACTTCACACAATGCCTGAGCAGAATTATGGCTGTACCCACTAATAATTAAAATTAAAAAAACATTCAATTCCATGCGTACCTAAAAAGCAGCCATACTGAGACCCTCCACCATAAAGCATTAAACTACCAAGAACAGAACCCAGAGAAAAGTCCCCTCAACATTGGACAGGAGCAACAGCTCAACAAAGTAAATAAGAATGCTATTCTCTCTAAACAGAGAATATAATTGGCAGAATACCTAAACACAGTCGCAGACCCTAAACCAGGTTTTGGCAACCTATGGCATGCAGAGGGATAATTGCTGGCACGCGAGCAAAAGGGAAACCTGCATACTGACGTACATTTTGAGGTAATAACTTCTCATAGTCACACAGCCTGTTGGGAACTATAAATACTATTAAAGTGTGAGAATTAACTTGTGCTAGTCTACGGACGCGCGCAACTGCTGCACATACTAGGCGCTTCAGATCAAAGCCTCAGCAGTCTAACAGCGCTCATCAATGTCAAAATGACTGAGATGGCCAATCAAATCAAAGTAGGTGGGGTTTATTGTTGACAGAGGCAGAGCGCGAAGCCTCAGTTCAACGTTAAAGAGAGCGAAGTAAGATGAAGCTGCAAATCATTTAATATTAAGCCCTATTCTGACGGTAATTGTTTCTCAGGGGGAGGCAAGTGATTTTCACCATTTACAGGGGGTAGTGATTTAATTGCCATCCGAATCCAGGATGCCGGTGTTTTTCCTCTCACCAGCCCAGTAAAAATCCCCGGCTGAATTACCTACTGTTTTTTGACAAACACCGAGGTCATGTGGTAATTTAATTGCCGTCCGAATCCACATCTCTGTGTTTACAAGAAGAAAACGATTCAAAATTCAGTGCTTAAACCATTTTTGAGCACTCCCGAACACCGTAAGGTGCATTAACTGTTGTACTTCGGTGTAATTTTCATAGTTATTTATTTCTGAAATGCTGGAAAATATTTAAAAGAACAATACTTCATAACTGCTTACAGCGACTGGAAGCAGAAAGAGAAGAAAAGCACGCAAACAGTCAAAATGGGTCTTTATTATGGCAATAGCATGTATGCAATACAGTTTTAAAATGTGTATTATAAACGGATATATAGGCTACATAACTATATCGCGTATAATTATTTAACTATAGCACATCTTTTTAAACAGAAGATTAAAATAAATAATAAATAGGATTATATATGATAAAATATGCTTGGAATAATAAGAATACATTTTACACAACAATACGTTTTTTAAATGCATTTTACACAATAATAAGAATAAATTTAGTAAATAAAATTCATTTTATTTACAGCAGACAATTATGTGCCTGGTCACGTGAGCATCGCGTTCCCAGGTTTCTTAGGATCACAGAACTCACTCCTCCTCTGTGATTAGATCACCATCCGAATCTATGAGTTTTTTTCTCAAATATGGCAATTTTGAGAGAGAGAGAGAGAGAGAGAGCGAGAGAGAGAGAAAGAGAGGCAGAGAGATGTGTAAATTGTCTTCGTCTATCTCTACAAACAATGAGTTAAAGCAGTGCATTAATATAGAACGGTGAATGGTTTTAATCCATTGGCCTTGTCACACACACACATAAAGTGGTGTTCAGTACGGTTAAACTGTATATCTGTTATTCAAGAAACTTATGAAAAAATCTTCAGAAACTATTTGCATGAAAATCAAATAGGCCTTTTTTTTTTTTATCGTATCATTTAAAAATGTGTATGTACAGTACAAAGCATTAATGCATTCTGTATAATACAGAATGCATTTGGGGGGGCAAGGGGGTGGGTGTTGGCACAGTGGTTAACCAGAAAAATGGCACGTCATGCCGAAAAGGTTGCCGACCCCTGCCCTAAACTAAGAAAAGTCCTGACCATGTACAGACTCAGTGACAAAAACCTGACTATAGAGACAGGGAGACACAGACAGACCTGGCTACCAAAAGAAGATAGATTGTGTCCAGACTGCACACAACATTAAGTGGAAACAGAACTGCACTTTTTAAAAACATGGCTTAATTATACACAAATTAGGGTCTCATCCTTCCCCCAATTCACAAGCCAAAAAATAAAAATAAAAAACACCAAAAACATACAAAAAAAAAACAAACAAACAGAAATAAATTCAGAAACAAAAACAAACAATAACCTCCTGGCTGCAAGGTACGTCAAGTCCTGACATGATAAAAGGACAAGCAGAAGAACATAACCACAAGTCACAGCCAGTAGAAAACACTACAACAAACATAAACTGACATGACAGGATCCAGTCCTTCTTCTTTCTCTTTATTATAATTTTTATTAGTACTTTCATTTTACTGTATACAGATATATAGACTCTATATGATATATACTTCTATTCTTATGTATATTTTGTGTTAAATGTCTATTTAAATGTTTGCTTTGGCAATGTAAAGATACTTTTTTACCATGCCAATAAAGCTACTTGATTCTGAATCTGGGAGAGAGAGATTTTGTGGAGCAGCAGCAAGAAAATGAGCTCCTGATTGTTATATCTTTAAATGTTGTTTTAAGACAAGACAGACATTCAGTTTTGATGAACTGATGACTAGAAAGACCTCCTACAACCAATATTACTTGAAAATTACTACTAACCAAAAAAAAAAAAAAAAAACAGGAAGAGGACAGCTAGCTTAGAGTGGCCCAAAAGGTCATACAACTGCCTCGAAAAGAAAAGAAAAGAAAAGAAAAGAAAAGAAAAGAAAAGAAAAGAAAAGAAAAGAAAAAAGAATAAATTAAACTCTCAAAAAGAGTACAGATATACTGCATAAAGTCTGCAGTCAACTACTTTATTTTTTTTTTTTTAGGACAAATTAAACTACAATATAAGGGCTAACTATAATGGATATCTGCACATTCAAACAAAAACAACAACAAAATGCCAGCAACTGTCAGAACATTTTCTCAAAAAAAAAAAAAAAAAAAAAAATCCTTAAAGAAAAGCACCTCAAAGACAGACAGAAACACTGTACTCAGAATTATATAAGAACGGAGAGGTCAACAACATCATATTTTATACAGAAGACCTAGAAGCCTGGCACTTAGTGATTAGACAGCATTACCCCACAGTAATCAGAAAGGGCATCAGTAACAGATGGAAACTGCAGGTCAAATAAGAGGACAATTCAGAATCAGATGTCATGATAACAGCGAACCTATACAAAAACGGGACTGTAATAATTCACGGCAATCTGAAATTTTTTTTAAAAGGACTTCCTCCACATTAAAGGGAAAGCTCATCTGAACAAGACCAGCCCTAATACACTAAAACAGGCTCCACCCATCAAGCTACAACTGAGCAATCCAGGGATGACAGTGATGAGATCTCCCTTTTGCACAGCATCATCAGAGAGATAGAGCTGGAACTGGTAAAGCTGAGAGAAGAAGTGCATGGAGCAGTGCAGCAGACTGATCCAACAGAGAAAGATGAGGATTACAGAAAAGAAATTTAAAAGCTAAGGGAAGAAATTCAGGAACTGAAAAATCAGAAAAAGGAGTACAACAAACAATTGTTTGTAATGAGAGAAGAAATGAGAGAGCTAAGAGAAGACAGAAGGAAAACAAGTGAAAATGAAAAACAACTGTCAACTCTGAAGGAGCAACTGACACAGACAGGAGAAGAACAGCAAAGTTTAGAGCAGACTCCTTCTCCAACAACTCCTGATGGACTCGAATGGCAAATTCGCTGATGAAAAGAAACTGTTCATGAGAAGAAACATCAAGAAAATATGGTGCCTAAACACACAGAACGCCCTTGATCTCTTGTGTGAAGAGCAGCTGGGTTCCCCCAGCCATATTATCATCCACACCGACACCAACGACCTGAGAGCTCAACAAGAGAGAGTAACTACAGCTCTCGTTAATGTAGCATAGAACGCATCCTCCAACTTCAGAATCATCCTCTCCACCCTGCTGCTGCAGTCTGATTTCCACCCAGACACCATCAGGCATATAAACGCAAGAGTGTCTAAAGACTGTGCCCTAAAGCCCAATGTTTACATGGCTCAACACCCCACCATCTTAACAGCCTTTAGGACCATGCCCATCTCCACAGAAGGGCAGTTCCCATATTTGGCAAGACCCTAAAGGACATTGCATTTTTTTTTTTTTTAAGAACTTCTTAGAGATCTCATTATTTAATGTATTCTTAAAGTGTGTGTGTGTGTGTGTGTGTGTGTGTGTGTGTGTGTGTGTGTGTGTGTGTGAGTGTGTGTGTGTGTGTGTGTGTGTGTGTGTGACATTTATTATTTATACATTTATTTTAAAAGATATTCTTAGATATGTATTAATATTTAAAATATTCTACAAACCCAATTCCAAAAAAGTTGGGACACTGTACAAATTGTGAGTAAAAAAGGAATGGAATAATTTACAAATCTCATAAACTTATATTTTATTCACAGTAGAATATAGATAGCATATCAAATGTTGAAAGTGAGACATTTTGAAATGTCATGCCAAATATTGGCTCATTTTGGATTTCATTAGAGCTACACATTCCAAAAACGTTGGGAGAGGTAGCAATAAGAGGTCGGAAAAGTTAAATGTACATATAAGGAACAGCTGGAGGAACAATTTGCAACTTATTAGGTCAATTGGCAACATGACTGTGTATAAAAAGAGCCTCTCAGAGTGGTAGTGTCTCTCAGAAGTCAAGATGGGCAGAGGATCACCAATTCCCCCAATGCTGCTGTGAAAAATAGTGGAGCAATATCAGAAAGGAGTTTCTCAGAGAAAAATTGCAAAGAGTTTGAAGTTATCATCATCTACAGTGCATTATATCATCCAAAGATTCAGAGAATCTGGAACAATTTCTGTGCGTAAGGGTCAAGGCCGGAAAACCATACTGGATGCCCGTGATCTTCGGGCCCTTAGATGGCACTGCATCACATACAGGAATGCTACTGTAATGGAAATCACAACATGGGCTCAGGAATACTTCCAGAAAACATTGTCGGTGAACACAATCCACCGTGCTATTCGCCGTTGCCGGCTGGGAGGCCATGTCATCCGGACTAAAGAGGACAAGGACAACCCAAGTTGTTATCAGCGCTCAGTTCAGAAGCCTGCATCTCTGATGGTATGGGGTTGCATGAGTGCGTGTGGCATGGGCAGCTTACACATCTGGACATGCTGAAAGGTATATCCAAGTTCTAGAACAACATATGCTCCCATCCAGATCTCGTCTCTTTCAGGGAAGACCTTGCATTTTCCAACATGACAATGCCAGACCACATACTGTATCAATTACAACATCATGGCTGTGTAGAAGGATCCGGGTACTGAAATGGCCAGCCTGCAGTCCAGATCTTTTACCCACAGAAAACATTTGGTGCATCATAAAGAGGAAGATGCGACAAAGACGACCTAAGACAGTTGAGCAACTAGAAGGCTGTATTAGACAAGAATGGGACAACATTCCTATTCCTAAACTTAAGCAACTTGTCTCCTCAGTCCCCAAACGTTTGCAGACTGTTATAAAAAGAAGAGGGGATACCACACAGTGGTAAACATTGTTGATGCCATGGAATTTAAAATCAACTTATTTTTCCCTTAAAATTATAAATTTTCTCATTTTAAACATTTGATATGTCATCTATGTTGTATTCTGAATAAAATATTAAAATTTGAAACTTTCACATCATTGCATTCTGTTTTTATTCACAATTTGTACAGCGTCCCAACTTTTTTGGAATCGGGTTTGTACTTGTTGATTCGGTATACTGATGTTTGTCTTGTTTTTGAAATAACAACAGTGATTAATGGGCTCATATTCCTTAAAAATCTCATGTTGGAATATTCAAGGACTTAGGTCCTCCATTTTTGGTGTTAAGAGCAAACATTCAGATTTCAAAAGAGAAATCAGAATTCTGACATTATAATACTACAAGAAACATGGAATGTAAGAGATTTGTCCACTGGCTGCCCAATTGGGTTTAGAGAAATAATTTTACCATCAACCAAACTAAGAGGGGTGACACGGCAGAGCCTCAGAGGTAATGCTCATATGGTACAGAACAGAACTCAGAGACTCAAATCAATAAATCAAATCTATAAAAATTGGAAAATCGTACACTTGGCAAGATATTGTGTCCACAGACTGTCACATATTCTTGTGTGCCTCTACTTACCCCAGGCTGAATCTCCCTATTACAATGAAGAAACCTTTTCTATCCTGCAAGATGAGATCTGCCATTTCCAGAGAAAAGGAAATCTTTTAATATGTGGCGACTTAACCCTCTTAAGTCGATTAATGCGTATACGCGTTATGAGGCATTTTCTCCTAAAAACCCCAAAAAGAACTTAAATTACACTTTCAGTTTTGATTGTACAGATAAGAGCAATACATCAATCGAATCTGTAAAGGGTCTACTTTATTTTGTATACAGACATCATAACAAAACTTTGTGCATTTATAAAATAAAGATAAAAAACAAGGCGTGCTGTCTGCAGCCTTTGTCTGCGCTGATCTTCATTTACAAACGCATCATTAAAATAAACTGTAACTCAGTGAATACTCAACGAAGAGACATGAGCGATATATCTATAGAAAGCCTGACATGTCTACTTTTAAACTAAACAAGTGCTGCCAAAAAACAAATATTCTGTGATAAAGTAATCCATATGAAAACAACGCGATGTCCGTTTTTCATGTCTCCCTTCATTATCTCCTAATGCGACCACGCCCTGCGCTGAACGCACTATTCAGATTCTAATGTTTCACTGAAGCGCGTGGCTTGAATATGCCCACACAACAGAAGACAATGCAGGGAGATTGTTCTTCAAGGTTTTTTTTTTATTTTACTGTTTGCTTCGCGATGAGAGGAATAAGACATAATTCACCCCAAAAAGGTGTGATGTGGTTGAGGATTAGAGATTTGGATTTCCTCAGAAAAAAAGAATGAAGCACTTTATTCAGCAGAGATCATAAACATGAGTAAGTATCTTTTTATTTATTTATATACTTGTACTAGTTTTCACATAACGTGTAAACATTTTACTAGTTTTCCAAACTATAATTCCTGACTAAATGTATAATCAAGTGAAATATTATGAAGTTTCAATAACAATATACACTACTATACCATTCAAAAGCTTGATGTAAATAATATAAATGTAACAAATAAATGTAACTGTAACAAATGTAACAAACAATGCTGTTCTTTCAATTTATCCCCCCTAAAAAACCTGAAAAAAAAAAAATATTCTCAGCTCTTTTCATCATTAATAATAATAATAATGATAATAATAACAATATTTTTTTGTAGAAAATAAGATTGTCAAAAGGATTTCTGAAGGATTGTGTGACTGGAGTAATGATGCAAAAAATTCAGTTTGAAAGTCAGCTTTGATTGTTCCTAATAAACTGTTTAACTGCAATAAACTACAAACATAAAATTATATACATTTGTTTTGTCCTCACATTCTTGTAACTCTTCTCTCTCAGTCAGACAGCTGACTGAATGGCTCATTATGCAGCTCATTATACAGGCCTTTGTCTTCTCAGGTGTGAATCACAATGATATTCATGATAGTTGACGCCTACTCGCATATGACTTTTACCAACAAAAAGTGTCTTAGAAAATTTAAATCAATATATTGTTTTCTGTAAGTGAGTAAACAAGATGATTTTCACATAATTTAGAAAGAAAAATTCTAGGCTACAAGCTCCAGTTCTCAAAAGTCCCGGGAACCAATGTTCTGTATGTGTTTTATTGCCTTCTTCAAGTGATTTAACATTTTTAGTTTTTCACTAACCACGCATAACATTTTTTTTCTCAAAAACACAATCATGTACATACATGCTGCTCACACATTATTATAGCTCAGTTTGTGCTGATTACAGTTAGATTAGAGATTAGACTTTAGCCATTTAGATATTTATAAGAAACTGAAAAAAGCACGACAAAACTTCTCCAGACCCCAAAAATACCCTTAGACACCAGAGGGTTGAATGCCAGAACTGGAAATGAACCCGACTGTCAACACACAAGGAGGCAAATATATTACAAACACCTGCCACTCTCTGCCCTCAATTTCACCTCAGAAAAAATTATGACAACTTCACAAACAAAAGTGGAAAAAGCCTACTAAAACTCGGTCAACCACTGGGCCTGTACATAGTGAATGGTCGCATACAAGGAGACTCTTTTGGTTGCTATACCTTTAATTATTTTCTTGGTAACAGTACTGTAGATTATTTAATCACAGACATTGATCAAGTGCATCTCAGAACATTCATAGTCAGTCCTCAAAAACCTCTGTCAGACCACTGTAAAACTACACTGTATCTAAAACGAAAAAAAAACAAAGAAAAATACAAACACAAAACACAAAAATTAAAGCTGCATCAATCCTACAAATGGACAAAAAACAGCAAAGAAAACTATCAAAGTGCAATAGAAAGTCAAACTATCAAATTACTATCTGACAAATTTATAATTAACACATATCCACAAAATAAAGTAGGCATAAATCTGGCACTAAAGGACATTACAGAAATATTCCACCAATCAGCATCCATGTGCAATTTGAAAAAAAATAATCAAAAAGAAATGAGTTAAGTGAAGTGAAGAAGTGACGTGATATGTGGCCAAGTATGGTGACCCATACTCGGAATTAGTGCTCTGCATTTATCCCATCCAAAGTGCACACACACAGCAGTGCACACACACATTGTGAACACACACCTAGAGCAGTGGGCATCCATTTTTTGCTGTGGCGCCCGGGAGCAGTTGGGGGTTCGGTGCCTTGCTCAAGGGCACCTCAGTCATGGTATTGAAGGTGGGAGAGAGCACTGTACATTCAATCCCCCCACCTACAATCCCTGCCGGTACAAGACTCGAACCCGCAACTTTAGGTTTATGAGTCAGACTCTCTAACCGTTAAGCCACGACTTCCCCCAAAAAGTGTAAAAGAATTAGAATGACAGTACGAAATCTTTCAAATAAAAAACACAGAGAACCTGACAACCAAGAACTCCGCCTTCAATATCATGAAGCTCTTAAAGTGTACAAACAAACTCTAAAACCAAAAAAGGAAGAGCATACAGAACAATTATTTCAAACAATGGAGGAATCAATACAAATAACTTTTGAAACAATTGGAACACTCTCTATAGACCACAAAAGGAAGAATTGGCCATTCAAAATAAGAACATTTGGAGGACACATTTTGAAAATCTGTACAAAACAACTGAAACAAATCCTGCTCAAAATTAAATAAAAAACAAATTAGAAATCCTGAAAGAAAAGCTCTGTAAGAAAGAAATTAAGCCCTGTAGCTTATTCTGGGGCAGTTTTCTGACTGTATATTGTCCCTGTCAAATAATGAATTAAATAAATACAAAATTAAAGACAATTAGAATCACCTGGATTTCCCAATCACAGTAAATGAGCTAACAGACAGACTACATGCATTAAAACCCAACAGGGCATGTGGCATCAACAGAATATTAAACGAAATGATCAAATACACAAATGACTAGGGCTGGACAATAATTCAATATCAATATGTATCGCAATATAATTTTTTTTCAATAACGGTGATATGGTTTTTAAACACATTTCCGATATTTCAATATACCAGTGTTTCCCATACACATAGGTGCGGGAAGTGGGGGTGCTGAGGGTGCTGCAGCACCCCCTGTTTTATTTTTTATTTTTTTCTGTGGGCAACTGTTTAACTGTTGGAAAAAATAATAATATCTATTTTACGTCTATTTTACACTAAAAAAAAGTGCAAGTAGCTGGTATTGTTGGCAGATTGTGATTATGCTAGTCAACATTACAGAAGACGGCTGCTTACTATCAAATTCAGTGGTGTAGATGGTAAAGCGAGTGTCATTCTATTCCTTTTGACGCGATGGACCGGGGTTCGAATCTGCCTTTTGGCAAACTTTTTTTTCTCCCTTTTCAAACTTCAAATCACATCAGAATCACATTTGGCGGATAATAGCCTTTGCTTGCCTGCTGCATGCTGTTGCATGACATGCATGGATTTTTTTTTTTTTTTTTTGTTTTTTTAACAACATACAACAACTGCAGAGGAATCTGTACCTAACTAAAATAAAGACAGATGAAGCTAGATGCCCGACTCCAGACCCCGACAGTGTCATAAAGGTGATCCATTAGACGCTCCCTTAGCAGCTCAGTGTTTTACATTTGTTAGGAAAAGGACCATTTACATCCAAATGTAATTTAATGCACACAGAACAAAACCTAGAAATATATTTCAGAACATAAACTGCTTAATCGGCCATTTTCAGTAAGATTTAACGTTACTAAATGTGTTTGTATGCCTGTGCGTTTAACTTGAATAATGTCCAAAAGGTATCTGTTTTATGTGCGCAATGTATCTGGTTGCCATGGCAACCTGCAGTGCTAATCATAGTAAAACTGCTTTTAATGGTACATGGATTGTGACTTTGTACGTTTACTACAGAAATGCATTTAAAAGCTTGACCAAATCGACTGGCTTGGTTTATTCCTGTGATCAAAGCTGATTTTTCAGCATCATTACTCCAACCTTCAGTGTCACATGATCTTCAGAAATCATTCTAATATGCTGATTTGCGAATTATCAATATTTAAGAGAGTTGAGTACTTTTTTTCAGGATTCTTTGATGAATAGAAAGATCCAAAGGTCAGCATTTATCTGAAACATAAAGCTTTTGTAACATTATACACTTTTCCATTCAAAAGCTTTGAGTCAGCATGATTTCTTTCTTTCTTTTTTTGGGAAAGAAATTATAGAATTTTTTATTTAGCAGAGATGCTTTAAATTTATCAAAAGAGGTGATAAAGACATTTATAATGTTACAAAAGATTTTTATTTCAAATAAATGTTCTTCTTCTGAACTTTCTATTCATCAAGAAACCTGAAAAAAGTTATACTCAGATGTTTTCAACATAATAATAAATTATTTTTGAGCAGCAAATCAGAATATAAGAATGATTTCTGAAGTAACACGTAATCAGAGTAATGATGCTAAAAATATAGCTTTGAAATCACAGGAATAAATTACATTTTGAAATATTTCCAAATATAAAACAGTTATTTTAAATAGTAAAAATATTTCAAAATGTTACTTTGCTTGCTGTATTTTGGATCAAATAAATGCAGGCTTGGTGAGCAGAAGAGAATTCTTTAAAAACATAAAAAATCTTACTGTTCATAAACTTTTGACTGGTAGTATATATTAGCCTACAGTTTGAAGTTAAAGATATTAATTTTAATTAGGGAGTCTGAGTCGATTATTTGACAGTGATTTCACATTTATTGTTTGTATGAAGGATAAATACAAATATATATGTGTGTGTGTGTGTGTGCATAAATATATGTGTGTGTGTGTGTGTGTTGTGTGTGTGTGTGTGTATATATATATATATATATATATATATATATATATATATATATTCTTTTTTTTTTTTTTTCTAAAATATTATATGGTTTTAAATGAGCTGTCATAGACTTGGCAAATTCTTTTTTTCATAAGTTTGTATACACAGACATCTGTTGTGGGCGTTCTTGGCAGTTTTTATGAGGCTTTTTTAATAGTGTTCATATCGATATCGGAATTCTATCGTATCGACCGAAATTACGAATATATTGTGATATAAACTTTGGCCATATCGTCCAGCCCTACAAATGACAAATTCAAAACTGCAATAACCAAATTATTCAACATTGTTTGAGTGTAGGATGTCTTCCAGACACCTGGAATCAAGGCCTAATTAGACCCATCTTTAAACAAGGAGACTTGTTTAAGTTTGAGCCAAACAATTACAGAGGCATGTGTGTCAATAGCAACCCTGGGAAAATATTCTGTTCGATTATTAACACAAGATTACAAAACTTTCTCAAAACCTACAAAATCTGGGAAAAAAGTCAAATTGGATTTCAGCCCAAACACAGAACATCTGACCACATTTACACCCTCCACACTATCACTGATAAACATGTACACCTAAACAAAACCAATATCTTTCTAAAACTACTGGAAAATGGGATTGGAGGTAAAACTTTTGATTTAATCAGCACCATGTATAAAAACAATACATGTGCTGTAAAAATAGGGAATAATCGAAAATAATCTTTCTCTAAACAGCGAGGAGTTAAACAAGGCTGCCCATTGAGCCCCATTCTGTTTAACACTGAAGTGACGTGACATACAGCCAAGTATGGTGACCCATACTCAGAATTCGTGCTCTGCATTTAACCCATCCAAAGTGCACACACATAGCAATGAACACATACACAACCGGAGCAGTGGGCAGCCATTTATTCTGTGGTGCCTGGGGAGCAGTTGGGGGCTCGGTGCCTTGCTCAAGGGCACCTCAGTCGTGGTATTGCTGGCCCAAGACTCTAACCAACAATCTTAGGGTTAGGAGTCAAACTCTCTAACCATTAAGCCACGTCTTTCCACCACTTTATATAAATTAATTAGCCAAAGAATTAAACAATTCGACTGGCCCCGGCCCAACCCTAACTGAATCAGAAATCAAATGTCATTTGAAAACAAGGAAACTACAACAATCTAAACTTGAACAAAAAACACCACTGTCTCCTTTCGTTTTCATTTAAACATATTAATAGCTGCAGAAGTGTAGTTCAGAGAAATGTGTAGGGCTATAGCCTAAAATGAAACGAAATATTATATCAAACAGTACTGCATCTTTTTATTTTCACTTTAACATATTAATAGATTAATTGAATAAAGACCAAAGATTACCCATTAGATTTACCCAAAATGAATTATATTTTATGTTTAACCACTAAAGAGACATCAGAGCCAGCGGCAAATGTCAGAAGGACTAGCCGACATGAGCACTGAGCTCCCGCTGATCGAGTGGAACTGCTCGTCTCCGACATCGGCGAAACACATTTTTAAATAGGTGCTGTCTTTATAAATAAACCGCATGTTTGAGTTTTAAACAACTACGTTCTCACCTGAAATACTTTTAAAATTACATTTCATGACACGATAACAGTAATATTTTGAAAATGATCCAAATAAATGGTGGTTGAAATCACAATGCTGATTGAACTCAATTGGCAGAAGCCCCTCCCATGACGCAAATTTGTGTCTGTTGTGAAGTGAATTTGACGCACCAATGAAGCGAGTAAACTCAAAATGTTCAAGCGTCAAACTTCGCGCAAGTCGCGTCTGGTGTGAACGCACAGTAAGGTCCTCCAACATACCCATGAATACACCTACAGTGCCGTGAAAATGTTTTTGCCCCCTTCCTGTTTTTTTATATTTTTTGCATATTTGTAACACTTAAAAAAATTCAGATCATCAAGCTGAGTTAAATTTTACTAGCCACATCAAGGCCTGATTACTGCCAGACCTGTTGAATCAAGAAATAACTTAAAACCTGTCTGACAAAGTGAAGCATGCTTAACACTTAGGGGCCGACAAACGCAGATACGTGTTTTGTGGCATAATCTCCTGAAAAGGCCGAAAAGAACTTAAATTACACTTTCAGTTTTGATCGTACAGATAACTCTCTCTTCACAGACACATAAATAAAACAACCCGAATCTCAGCGAATACTTGCCTCAAAGACAAGATAAATATATGCATAGAGAGCTTGAAATGTCTACTTTTGAATTAACCAAAAAAATTATCTATTTTTATGTAATCCGTATGAAAGCAAGGAGTTGTCCGGTTTCTCCTGTATCGACTCATTATAGATAATGTGTTCCCACCTCGCTCTGAGCGCGCTGTTCAAATGGAAATTAACTGAGGTGATTCAGGTAATCATGTACACGCCCCTAAGAAATGGCATAAAACGTCAAGCTTCATCATAGAATTACTTACTTTTGTCTGCACGTTTGCATGCTACACGGGTGAAGAAGAACTTCTGATGATTCTGGACAGCGAGGAAGATGCAGAGGAAGAACATGACTCGGATGACGAATGTTTGCATTTTGAAGAACGTCTGGACCCAGCGGAGGATATAATTCCTGAAGAGTAAGCCTTTTATTATTACCTTCATGATTTAAAATGTTGCTCAGCTATAGACTATTTTATATCTATATTTGGATCTTTCCAAACAGGCTATTGTCAGACTAAAATCAGCTTCTCAGAGTAAAATTGGTAATATGAAATATCTCTTTACAGGCCACTTAGGCTATATTTTTTAATGTTGTACAAAGTGCGTATTTAACTATATATAATGATATATAATGATAATATATAGCCTACAAAATGATAAAATAGAATATATATATAATGCTATAGGCTGATATAAACATTTTTTATTTTTTTTTTTTTTTTTTTTGTGGATTGTTTAGACTACATTTTTCCAAATGGTGAAATTGTTCACCAACTTAGCTCTGATGTGGTAAATGTTTTAAATCCGTTATACCCGGCTATTGGCGTTCGTGATCGTCCGAGGTGTAAATGTATCAGAAAGCAGTAAATGCCACCGATAAGTGGCCCATCGACAGACATATACGCGTGTCCATTCTTATCAGTGATGCAATTTATTATCAGTTATGAATCTTCTGGTAATTGCTAACACAAGTTTAAATTTTCGTTTAGGACTATGGCTGCATCACCGGGCATCTGGCACAAGAAAGACACGCGACACACGTGTCGTGTTTTGAGTTCCCTGGAAAACCATACTGAATAAGTGCACAATAGAGGTCGACCGATATATCGGTCAGCCGATATATCGGGCCGATATTTGTCATTTTTTAATATATCGGCATCGGCCGATATCCGTGTTTAGTAGCGCCGATTTAAATTCAGGCACGTCGGCGGGCAGCCCCGTGTTATTGGTGCGGTGGAAAGTGCTGCTGCCGGATGTGAAGGACCCCAAGCCAAAACTTTTGGAAGATTAAACAACAGTCCTGGGAGATAAAGGTAGTCAGAGAATTTCACTCTGTAAATGGGGTGGAGAAGGTGGCAGCTCTCACAAACACTGCAGCGTGATTGAGGGCTCCGTTACTCCGCCCCGCTCACAGACAACACCGTGCTCGGAGAGACAGCTGTTCTGGAGCAGCACAGAACGGTGAATGACATTTGTTCGGAAGCATGGTTTGATGACAATAGCCAGGTTTCCATCCAACTCATTTGCATTTAGGGATGTCAATATTTGATCTTTTCCATGATCGATCGTCGTTTAAATTAATGATCAATGAATAAGCTTAATGCTGCAAAATGCGTCTGCAGCGGTATTATTATTATTATGTGCAAAAGCCACTTGGAAAAAAAGCTTTCTCACCCGAATTAAAGGGGTTTTAGTCTGAATAAAATGCTAGTAGCAGGACTGTAAAATGAATATGTGATTATGATCATTTGATAAAATGAAGGGAGCGCGCTGTACGTTTGAGATCATTTTACTTTGTTGACTGTTTTCCGTCAAGGGGACCACTGAATGAGCCTCTTTAAATGGTTTCGTGGTGCTCGTAGTTGTATTTTAAAACGCAATTGCAATGTTTTCAAATGACACTATAGTATTAAAAATAAAATTATCCCAAACATAACTGTGGCGCATGTGGCTGTGCTGCGCGCAGTCAGTGAACCGCTTTTTTCACATTAAACATTTTATGCGAGTATTAATGACCAGTACTTTATTTGATCCTGTTCTGCAAAATGTTCGATTTTGAATTTTTGCATTCCGGTAGGCATATTTGTTTTAAAAAGTCCTGCATCTACAGTGCATTAGATCGTGACAGTGCATGCGTGCGTGCAGACAAGGACGAGCGAGCGCGGGTTTGGCTAGATGTATTTGGAGGTTGTTGCTCACGTCTCGTTCTGCACATATCCAAATGTTTCCATATTCGCAATGTATCTGAATGTTAAACTATAATATATTTTTTTTTAAATGTAAACTAAACGGAAAAGATCATCCTCTTCACATGAGCAAAAACGTCCTTGGCATAACAGCAGAGTGGACCGGTATACTACGGTCTATTTAAACTGACCAGTGTAACCTTTTATATGTTTGGTTGACTGTACTTAATCTTAATAATGAACAGACTGCGATGTAAGTTTGAAATTAGAATGCACTTTAGATGTTTGTGTCATTTATACCAAACACAAAATGTTGCTGGTTGCTAGTGTGTTTTGCAGCACTATTTATTTTTTTTATATATTATTTTTTTATATTTTTCAGTTTAATTGATTTTTTTTGTTATAAAATTTTATTTCTTTTATTTAAATGTATATTTAAGTTTACATTTATGTTCCAACTAACTTGAAAATTTTCTGCTTGATAACTTGCTCTAAAACTTTTATGTAAATGATTGACTTTTTTAATATATATATATATATATATATATATATATATATATATATATATATATATATATAGATATAATATATATTACATATATATATATATATTACCTGTTTTATATATTTAGTACTTGGTCAGTTTGATTTGTTTGATTAACTTTAGATATTTTTTTTTTATTTGTAATACCATGCAGTGCACTAAATTAAGATTCGAGAGATGGTTCAAGTCAGTGCTCAATAAATGATGATAAGTTTAGAAATGTTGTGCATCCACTTATTAATTAGTGTGACATTTTAGCATGCAAATGAGGGGGGAAAACTTCAAGATATCGGCCCTAAAAATCGGCAGCACATATCGGCCATCGGCTGACCCTGACCTCTAAACATCAGCATCGGCATCAGCTATAGAAAAACCCATATCGGTCGATCTCTAGTGCACAATAGTTGTACTTTTATTATGCCTATATGGTATCATTGTCTGAGGTTGGGATGACACAAAGTAAATCTTCCTATATGGGTTAATAGAAATTGTACTTTTGTTATGCCTATATGCCACATGAAAAAAATACTATAGTAATTTATAGTAAATACTATAGTGCTTTTGAACCATACTATAGTAAAATGTATTGTACTGTATATATATATTATAGTATTTACAACACTGTGTTAATAAATTCTAACAGTTGTTTACAACACTTTTTTTAGGACTGTGAATATACCACTCTCACCTTTACCTGCATCTCGCAAAGGAAAGGGGCGCAGGTATTGTTCAATTTTCAATTTCATTCAGAATCTTATAGATAAAAATGTTAATAATGTAGTTTATTTGTATAAACAGCATGCTTATTTTTATTTATTTATTATTTTATTTTTTCAGATGTGACAATAAAAATAAAATTGATGGAGGACAAAAAGTTTTCCATGTCCTGCACCTGTGACTGCCTACAACCAGCACATGGGGGGCGTTGACCTGTCTGATCAGCTGTTACAGTACTACAGTACACAGAACAAAACAATGAAGTGGTACAGAAAGCTATTTCTACACTTCTTGGATATTGCTGCCACCAATGCTTTTATTGTACACAAAGAGCTTTATGGCACCATGAGCCACAAGGAGTTTATGGAAGAACTAGTTGCAGAGCTCTGTGGTGTGTCACAGAAAATACCACCAAAACAGACCAGTGCTGGCCATGTGCCTTTTCCAGAAGCTGAGCTGGCCTCAGATGCCAATACTGGTCGCCGGACCAGTGTGCTGTGCAAAGCAAAGAATGGTAAGAGGCAGGAGACTCCTTGAAAATGCCAGGCATGTGATGTTCACTTGTGTGTTCAGCTGAAAAGGAACCCAGAGTTTCCCAGAGTGGCACAAAGATGTATAGCTGTTCAATTCAGTGTACTATGTGAGACAGTAGGTTTGTGGGCTTCTACAAACCTTATACCCTTTTTTATCTTGTACTCTTCCTGTTTACACTTTTTTTTTTGCACAGTTTTGCCATGATTGTGTCTTCTGTGTTATTAATAACTTCTAAAGTTATTTTGTGTTAGCCATATGGCCTTATTCAAGTAATTTAAAAAAATTAGTTTTTTTGCCAACCATGCTTTCTCAAAAACACAATCATGTACATACATGCTGCTCACATATTATTGAAGCCCAGTTTGTGCTGATTACAGTGTTATTAGACTTTAGCCATCTATGTGTTTATAAGTAACTGAAAAAAAACACAAATATCAGGGCATGTCAAAACCTCTCTAGGCCCCCAAAACACCCTCAGGCCCCAGAGGGTTAAAGAGCAAAGCATCATGCCACGATCTAAAGAAATTCAAGAACATATGAGTAACAAAATAGTTGACATGTATCAGTCTGGGAAAGGGTTATAAAGCCATTTCAAAGGCTTTGGGACTCCAGCGAACCATGGTCAGAGAGCCAAGATCCACAAATAGAGAAAACTTGGAACAGTGGTAAACCTTCCCAGGAGTGGGCAGCCTAACAAAGATTATTTTAAGAGGACAACGACGAACCCAGAAACAACATCTAAAGAACTGCAGGTCTCACTTGCCTCAATTAAGGTCAATGTTCATGATTCAAACCAGAAAGAGACTGGGCAAAAATGGCATCTATGGGAGAGTTCCAAGGGCAAAAGCCATTGCTAACCAAAAAGAACACAAAGACTCGTCTCACATTTGCCAAAAAATATCTTGATTATCTCCAAGACTTTTGGGCAAATATTCTATGGACCGATGCGACAAAAGTTGAACTTTTTGCAAGTTGTGTCCCGTTACATCTGGCATAAAAGCAACACCGCATTTCATAAAAAGAACATCATACCAACAGTCAAACATGGTGGTGGTAGTGTGATGTGTCTGGGGCTGCTTTGCACCTTCAAGACCTGGGCGACTTGCCATAATTGATGGAACCATGAATTCTACACTCTTATCAGAAAATCTTGAAAGAGAATCTCCAGCCATCAGTTTGTGACCTCAAGCTCAAGCGCACTTGGGTTATGCAGCAGGAAAATGATCCCAAACACACCAGCAAGCCCACCTCCGAGTGGCTCAAGAAAAACAAAATTAAGGTTTTGGAGTGGCCAAGTCAAAGTCCGGACTTAAATCCGATTAAGATGCTGTGGTATGACCTTAAACAGTCCATTCATGCTCCAATGTGGCTGAATTAACCCTCTGAAGTCGATTAACGCGTATACGTGTTTTGGGGTATTTTCTCCTGATAACCCCGAAAAGAACTTAAATTACACTTTCAGTTTTGATCGTACAGATAAGAGCAATACATCAATCGAATCTGTAAAGGGTCTACTTTTTTGTGTATACAGAAATAATAACAACAAAACTTTGTGCACTTATAAAATAAAGATAACAAACAAGGAGTGCTGTCTGCAGCCTTTTTTCTGCGCTGATCTTCAGTTACAAATGCGTCATTAAAATGAACTGTAACTCAGTGAATATCAACACAGAGACATGAGAGAGATATCTATAGAAAGCCTGACATGTCTACTTTTAAACTAAAAAGTGCTGCTGAAAACAAATATTCTGTGATAAAGTAATCCATATGAAAACAACGCGGTGTCCGTTTTTCACGTCTCCCTTCATTATCTTCTAATGCGACCACGCCCCCGCTCCGAGTGCGCTTTTGAGATTCAAATGTTTCACTGAAGCGCACGGCTTTTGAATACGCCCACACAACAGAAGACAACTCAGCGAGACTGTTCTTCAAGTATTTATTTATTTTACTCTTTGCTTCGCGATGAGAGGAATAAGAGATAATTCACCCCAAAATGATGTGATGCGGTTGAGGATTTGAGATTTGGATTTCCTCAGAAAAAAGAATGAAGCACTTTATTCAGCAGAGATCATAAACATGAGTAAGTCTCTTTTTATTTATTTATATACTTGTATTAGTTTTCACATAACGTTGTAAACATTTTACTAGTTAGACTTTCTCCAAAGACTTTTTCCAAACTATAATTCCTGACTAAATGTATAATCAAGTGAAATATTATGAAGTTTCAATAACAATATACACTACTATACCATTCAAAAGCTTGATGTAAATAATATAAATGTAACAATACATGTAACTGTAACAAATGTAACAATCATGCGCTTTCTTTCAATTTATCCCCCTAAAAAACCTGAAAAAAATATTCACAGCTCTTTTCAACATTATAATAATAAATAATAATAATAATAATAATAATAATAATAATAATAAATGTTTTTTTTTTTTTGTAGAAAATAAGATTGTTAAAAGGATTTCTGAAGGATAGTGTGACTGGAGTAATGATGCAAAAAATTCAGTTTGAAAGTCAGCTTTGATTGTTCCTAATAAACTGTTTAACTGCACTCACAAGTGAATATTAAATTATGTTGTGGGATAATTAAATATATTCTAAATAAAATACAAACATAAAATTATATACATTTATTTTGTCCTCACATTCTTTCTTGTAAATCATCCCTCTCAGTGACACAGCTGACGGAATGGCTCATTATGCAGCTCATTATGCAGGCCTTTGTCTTCTCAGGTGTGAATTCATGATAGTTGACGCCTACTCGCATATGACTTTTACCAACAAAAAGTGTCTTAGAAAATTTAAATCAATATATTGTTTTCTGTAAGTGAGTAAACAAGATGAGTTTTCACATCATTTAGAAAAAAAAAATTCTAGGCTACAAGCTCCAGTTCTCAAAATTCCTGGGAACCAATGGTCTGTATGTGTTTTATTGCCTTTTTCAAGTGATTTAAACATTTTTAGTTTTTCACTAAACCACGCATAACATTTTTTTTCTCAAAAAACACATCATGTACATACATGCTGCTCACATATTATTATAGCCCAGTTTGTGCTGATTACAGTGAGATTAGACTTTAGCCATTTAGATATTTATAAGAAACTGAAAAAAGCACAAATGTCAGGGCATGACAAAACTTCTCCAGGCCCCAAAAATACCCTTAGACTCCAGAGGGTTAAAAACAATCCTGCAAAGAAGAGTAGGCCAAAATTTCTCCACAGTGATATGAAAGACTCATTGCCAGTTATTGCAAATGCTTGATTGCGGTTGTTGCTTCAAAGGGTGGCACAACCAGTTATTAGAATTAGGGGGCAATTACTTTTTCACGTAGTGCCAGGCAGGCTTGGACAGCTTTTTTCCCTTAATAAATTAAATAATTATTTTCAAAAACTGCATTTTGTATTTACTCTGGTTATCTTTGTGTAATATTAAAATTAGTTTGATGATCTGAATCATTGAAGTGTGACAAACATGCAAAAACAAAAAAGCAAAAACAAAAAAACAAAAAAAAAAAAAACAAGAAGGGGGCAACTGTACCTGGAACTAAAAATCAGCTCAACAGCGAACTTGAATTTGGCTGTGAATGAATTGAAAGCAAAGGCACTGAGAGTCTTCTGCATGATCAAAAATACAATTCAGTATGAAATTCCAATTCAAACCTAGCTAAAAATCCTAAAAGCAATAATCAAACCAATTGCTCTTTATGGTAGTGAGATGTGGGGACCTCTCAAAACCCAAGATTTCTCCAAATGGGAAAAAGAAGAAATTGAAATTATGCATACCCAAATTTGTAAAAGCATCTTAATAGTTAACAGAGCAACCCCAAAGAACTCGTGCAGAGCTGAATTAGGACAATACCCATTATTAATAAATATTCAAAAGAGAGCTGTGAAATTCCAGCAGCACCTGAAATGCAGTGATCCAAGCTCTTACCAGGCTGAAGCCCTACAGTGGCAGGAGAAGAACCTGCAGAAGAGTGCCCTTTTTAACAGCTGGTGCTCAAAATACACCCAAACCAGCACAGCACAATCCGGCCCAACCAAATCGCACAGTTACAAAAGCAAAATTGCATTGCTTATTGGAAAGATGCAACTAAATTACAAAGGAAGATGGCGCTGTATTTAGACCTGAAAAGAGACTACAAACCAGCAGAATACCTGAGCTGTGTAAAAGATCACAAATTAATAAAGACACTAACAAAATACAGACTGAGTGATCACTGTCTGGCTATAGAGAGAGGACGACACAGACAGAGATGGCAGTCGCGAGAACAGAGACTGTGTTCACTGTGCTCGCAGAAAGAGCTGGAAACAGAGGAACATTTCTTACTTCACTGTGATTACTATCACAACATTAGAGCTGCATATTTCCCCAAATTCCAACAAATTAAATCAAATTTTATGGCATTACCAAATGCAGAAAAATTAAGTCACATTTTAGGGGAAAATTCCAAAATGATCACAGCTGCAGCAAGATACGTATCAGCCTGTCACAAACTAAGACTCTCAGCCAGTGGACAAAACTGAAGCAAGAGCATTTCTTACATGTACCATTGTGCAAAGTTTATTTTTTATTTATTTATTAATATTTTTAAACAAAGTATTTAATAATCTTCTTGTTTCTTGTTTGTGGGGAAAAAAAGTATACAGGTGCATCTCAATAAATTAGAATGTCGTGGAAAAGTTCATTTATTTCAGTAATTCAACTCAAATTGTGAAACTTGACTATTAAATAAATTCAATACACACAGACTGAAGTAGTTTAAGTCTTTGGTTCTTTTAATTGTGATGATTTTGGCTCACATTTAACAAAAACCCACCAATTCATCTCAACAAATTAGAATATGCTGACATTCCAATCAGCTAATCAACTCAAAACACCTGCAAAGGTTTCCTGAGCCTTCAAAATGGTCTCCCAGTTTGGTTCACTAGGCTACACAATCATGGGGAAGAGTGCTGATCTGACAGTTGTCCAGAAGACAATCATTGACACCCTTCACAATGAGGGTAAGCCACAAACATTAATTGCCAAAGAAGCTGGCTGTTCATAGAGTGCTGTATCCAAGCATGTTAACAGAAGGAAGTGGAAAGAAAAAGTGTGGAAGGAAATGATGCACAACCAACCGAGAGAACCGCAGCCTTATGAGGATTGTCAAGCAAAATCAATTCAAGAATTTGAGTGAACTTCACAAGGAGTCAAGGCATCAAGAGCCACCACACACAGACGTGTCAAGGAATTTGGCTACAGTTGTCGTATTCCTCTTGTTAAGCCACTCCTGAACCACAGACAACATCAGAGGCATCTTACCTGGGCTAGAAGAAGAAGAACTGGACTGTTGCCCAGTGGTCCAAAGTCATCTTTTCGGATGAGAGCAAGTTTCGTATTTCATTTGAAAACCAAGGTCCTAGAGTCTGGAGGAAGGGTGGAGAAGCTCACAGCCCTAGTTGCTTGAAGTCCAATGTTAAGTTTCCACAGTCTGTGATGATTTGGGGTGCAATGTCATCTGCTGGTGTTGGTCCATTGTGTTTTTTGAAAACCAAAATCACTGCACCCGTTTACCAAGAAATTTTGAAGCACTTAATGCCTCCTTCTGCGGACCAGCTTTTTGAAGATGCTGATTTCATTTTCCAGCAGGATTTGGCACCTGCCCACACTGCCAAAAGCACCAAAAGTTGGTTTAATGACCATGGTGTTGGTGTGCCTGACTGGCCAGCAAACTCACCAGACCTGAACCCCATAGAGAATTTATGTGGTATTGTCAAGAGGAAAATGAGAAACAAGATACCAAAAAGTGCAGATGAGCTGAACATATCAAAGAAACCTGGGCTTCCATACTACCTCAGCAGTGCCACAAACTGATCACCTCCATGCCACGCTGAATTGGAGCCCCTAAATGAACATACTTTCCAGAAGGCCAACAATTCACTAAAAGTGTTTTTATTTTGTTATTTTTTTGATCTTATGGTCTTATTTACTGGTGGGTTTTTGTTAAATGTGAGCCAAAATCATCATAATTAAAAGAACCAAAAGACTTAAACTACTTCAGTCTGTGTGCATTGAATTTATTTAATACACGAGTTTCACAATTTGAGTTGAATTACTGAAATAAATGAACTTTTCCACGACATTCTAATTTATTGAGATGCACCTGTATAATGTCTACTTAATACTTTCTCATTTAATACAAAAATAGCATTAAATAATCTTTTGAGGGTATTTTCACAGCCAAATGTGATCTGCGATTAATTAGATTAATTAATTGACACATTGTGTAATTAATTAGATTAAAAATTTTAATTGACTGACAGCCCTAATTTATATTTATTTTTAGCTAGAGGCTTTTGTTGTGGTATCGAAATTTAAATTTGTAAAATTTAATTGGCATCTAAAATATTGGTGTCATACAAGTTTATTTATTTGAATACAAGATACTAGATCAAACACAATGACAACTTTTTTATTTTATTTTATGCATTTATTTATTTATTTTTTGGCAGGGCCAGTAGAAAAAATCCTTAACATTGAGCCCTGAGCATAATTCCACAAAGCTAAAGTCAGACCATTCTGGTTTTGCTTCAAATGTATTTTTTGTACAAGGTATGAAATGTGGACATGATATTTCTAAGAAAAATAAATAAAATAAAAGGAAACCTAGTAAGGAACACAGATAAATCCTTAGTTTGTTTAAATGAAGATGTTTCTTTTAATTGTATTATTCATTTATTTCTTTGATTTGGTATTTGTTTTTTAAATTTCACTTTATGTTTGTTATTTGACAAAAAATAATAATAATTTCACAAAGAAATGTGCTGCACAGTAGCAAAATCATATATGAACTGATGTCAACATCTTGCATTTCTGTAAAGCTGCTTTAAAACAATGCATTTTGTGGAAAGTGCTGTAGAACTTGACAAACTGACTTGATGGTATAACTTTACAAAATATAAAAATCTGTAAGAATATATTTTTTTCATAATGAGAGACATCAAACAAACAAACACATCGGCACACAGAAGTATGTGTGCTATTAGGCCTATTACACAGCATAGCAACTAATATTTGCAAAACTATTACAAATTGTCTGCTGCTTTGTGTTTGTTTGCTAGTTGTAAATTGTACTATTTACTGTACCTGACTGGAGCTCCACTTGCCCTCATCAAATACATCTCCTAAAATGAAGACAATTTCTGGATTTAGAAGCCACAGAGATGTCTGGAATGCCCTTTCCATCTGCCATTCTCTGTGAAAAAAAATGTTACAATATTCTTAATAAAAAATGCAGAGCTGATCGTATTTAAAATGACCCTTTGCACAATGTAAAAAATGGGCTTGAAAATCTTTCAAGTAAAAAAAATAAATAAAAAATATGACCTATCTGATCAGCATGATTAGTTGACATGTACTGTTTAATGTGTAGGTGATTACAGTTCTGCCCTTAACAAAACTGCTACAGCAGTACGATGGTACAGTGATATCAAAAACATTTTACTACCATGGAACATCTTTTTGTGTGTCTAAATAAACGCATTGAACGATTTTAAGACACCAGATCCATACCTTCTGAGTTTGTCGAGCCAGTGTCCTTTGATGGCCCCTAGTAAGTGAGTATCGGAGAGAAATAACGCCCGTAAAGGTAAGTGTGAATTTACAGTCTCAATATGAGGCCATGAGCATCGCAGAATAACAGGATAATAAATCACATATTCACACAATACAAACACGCTGACAAACGTGAATATCAGCGACGCAGCTAATCTACCACTCGATCCGTACACCGAGATCATTACACTAACCAGAGTTTTACATCAAAAGTACAAGATACACCCGTTAAATCCGTTTAAATTCGTCTGTAACGTGCCTGATGCAACATCCACCTATAGACTTCATTCGCACTAAAATTAATTTTTTTACAAACAACATCAAAACGGAAGACGCGTTGCAATATAATTCCTCATACAGTCGCTGTATGTTTTAATGAGGAAAAATAGCATATGGCAGATCACGATTTTAAAATCCTCTCAGCGGTAGCAGCGACGTTGTCAAGAGCAGTTTTGCTAAACACAGAAAAACGTCACAGCTGTGCGCGCGTGTGCTGAACAGTGAACATCTGAAAGGACACAGTCCAATTGATTACATTCCCTGCGCGCTTGAAGAGTGCCATCCAGTGGTCTGTCATAATATCAAGACTTTCCTTTACAGAGGTCCTATTATGCCCATTTTTACAAGATGAAAAAAGTCTCCCCCCTACGAAAAATAACCATGGTTTTATTATAGTAAATCTGTAGTAACTCATGGTTTTTTGGCGTGTTGACAACCATTTGTATAAACCACAGATTTACTACAAATACCATGGTTAAACTATGGTTAATATAGCAAAACCATGGTTAATTTGTGGTTTAACTATAGTAACCATGGTTAATTTGTGGTTTAACTATAGTAACCATGGTTTTTTGGTTTTATTTGTAGTAAAACCATGGTTAATTTTCATAAGGGGCAGGTGTCCCCAAAATGGGTTTGTGAAGTCTCAGCTCAAAATTATGGTGATTAAAGGGATGTTTGGTTCACTTTAGGTGTGTTCCAACTGACAGGGTACCTACACAGTGTTCATTGTTCCCTGCTTCCTAGGCAAGGTATATCCGTTGAAGTGGACTTCTCTGACAATAATTGGTCATTTGGAATGCCCTGGAACATCATCAAAGAAAGGCAATCAATGGGGTCACCAATGCTCGAATTGATGAGGGGGTGGGGGGTATCTGGGACCCCCCCATAACAAGTAAAAAACAGGGGGCAGCACTGTGGCCTCGTGGTTAGAGAGTTGGACTTGTAACCTGAAGGTCACAGGTTTGAGTCTTGGTGCTGGCAGGAGTTGTAGGTGGGAGGGAGTGAATGAATAGTGCTCTCTTCCACCCTCAATACCCATGGCTGAAGTGCCCTTGAGCAAGGGCACATATATATATATATATATATATTAAATTCAAGCAGTTAGGGTATGGAGAATTAATTATTTAGAATCATTCTTGTGACTTAAGTATGTTTTTTTAAAGACCTAGGAGGACATAGGTTTAGAAATTTTACTCTCAGGATAAGAAGAAGGAGAAGAAGAAGTTTAAAATAGCATAACGGTATATTGGCTTGTGCCAAGCCAACATAATAACCTGAAGCTAAAGTTCGAAGTTGAACTTTGTTCTATCAGCATTTAGGAGATTACAGTTTTTGCATACTTAATATTGGGATTTAATAAAGGTTATGAAAATATAATGAATTTATATGCATTTTAATACAGTCACTTAAATGAAATATTTTCAAAGTCTTTGAACAGATCTTGAAGGATTTGCTGTCCTCAATCCTTGTGTGGACAACATTAGCATTATGGCCTTCATCTCTGAACAACATTCAGAGGAAATGGCCAATATGTCTTGATAATGATTACAAATGTTTAATGATTAGTTTCCTGATAATATACCCACATTAAACTCAAATTTACTGATTCTGTATATTTCATGCTTTAAGAGTTCAATTTTTGACTTATATTTTTAAGCAGTGATGATTATTATGTGACTTGTTAAATGTTTTTTTTTCTTGTTTTTTTTTTACAATTATAATATATAAAGAATATAATGATGAAAAGTACAAGAGTTATTGTTTTCATAATATTTTGTAACAGAATGAAAAATCAGTTAAATTATATTTCACTTGTTTAACTTTTCATGTCAACTTAATAAGAAGAAAAGTGGGACTCTGTAACTATGAAAAATGACAGACCTGAAAATATGTTTGAACTTAATTGTGTGGAAAGTGTAGCAATTGTTTGAAATGTCCTGTAAAATAGATGTGTAAACTTGAGGAAACTTAATCTGTGCCATTCTGTGAAGTCTGGATCTAATTGAGCTGAAATTAAACAAATAATTGTTGCATATAGAACTACATACAGAATAATTGAAACATTCTCGATTAAAACTTATGAAACTTAAACAAAAAACATTTGCCACCATTGGACATCGGGTATATTGCCCAAGATCCTTTCAAGTATGAATGTAATTAATTAATTAATTAATTAATTAATTAATGAGGAATTTATATAGCGCTTTATTTTGTATTGCTGTACACCCAAAGTGCTTTACGTACAATCATATGGGGGGGGGGGGGTTCTCTCCTCAACCACAACTAGTGTGCAACATCAACTTGGATGATGTAACGGCAGCCACAGTACAATGGCACCAGTGTGCTCACCACATACCAGCTACAGGTGGAGAGGAGAGAGTGATAGAGGCCAATTCAGTGGATGAAGATTATTAGGAGGCCATAGGCCCGTGGAGGGAATTTGGCCAAGACACCGGGGTTACACCCCTACTCTTTACGAGAAATGCCATGGAATTTTAAATGAAAGACAGAGAGTCAGGACCTCGTTTTAATGTCTCATCTGAAGGACGGTGCTTTTTACAGTATAGTGTCTCCATCACTATACTGGGGCATTAGGACCCACACAGACCACAGGGTGAGCACCCCTGCTGGCCTCACTAACACCTCAGATGAAACAGCATCTCCACAACATGGCGCCTGCGGGCAACAGCGAGAATAAAAGTTACGCCTTCTTTCTTTGCATGAACATTTGGGCAGTGTTATGAAAATCTTCCCACATCGGGACGTAGACATGTGAGGGAGTGTTTGAACGAGCCGTTTTTAGGAAGGCATGGAGGAGTCTTAACTTTTATAAAGAATATCTCTTTGGGTTTGAGACTTTAGTCTTTGCAACTTTACAGATCTTCGTTATGCACCAAGAGCTTGTAACACTCCAAAGATAAAGGAAAACTTGAAATTGCATCATATGACCCCTTTAACAATTTTTACTATTATATTACTGGTGAAGTCGAACATCATTAGTGCCGTCTTACTGAATTTACATTCAGCATTAGCCAGCACTTTTAAATTTGCCAGGATGTCAGGTGCTCTGGCTCCCGTGGTAAACACTGGACTATGGTGGCTAGTGTCTTTATTTTCACATTCTGTACAATAGAATCGCCAGTAACTAGAGCACTTTAATCAGGTTCCTCAGTGGTTGCGTCACAGAGTGGGGAGAACCTGTTTGATGTTTTGGCCAGAACGGAAGAGCAGTGTTTTGACCGGCAACTATGCCGCCTCACAGTCACCTAGTCGTCCTGCTGCACAGGCTTTAGGACCGGAACTGAACATTGTACATGATTCACTGAACTAGTCGCATCCAAAGCTGTATATAAGGCCCTCACATTCTTACTGTCCTCAGTAAAGGTTTGGATGCATGTCTCTAATTCTAAAACCTTCTCTGTCAGCCTAACTATTTCCCTGCATTTATCACATGTGAATCCCTGGTCACCTACAGAGAGAGATAAAAAAGAAATAGTTGAATAAACGTAAAAAAGTAAGGCAACCACTGTAAAAAAAGAAATAGTTGAATAAACGTAAAAAAGTAAGGCCACAGTTGTTGATGGACTCGTTAAAAAAACACAACAGAGAAAAGAAACAGAATGAGACAGAGAGAAAAAAAGAAGCAGTAGGAAATGCGAATGGAGTATTGAATAAGATCCTATAATAATTAAATATATATTTACAGTATTAACAACAAATTATATTTTATTATATGATATGATTAATATCATGTTTTTAAATATGATGGTTTCATTTCCTAAACATGGTGATTATCTCTGATATGGACACCAAACACAATATTTGATATTTACCATCTGAATCTAACCATGTCATGTCAACAAATGGAAAATTCAACCTTCTATAATTATCATGTTAATTTACTGTGCCTTTAGCCACAACAGCAGGGTCACTTTTTACCCCATATACCATACTTTTTACATATTCTTTCGTTATTTAAAAACTGTTGCTTTAATTATCTGAAAAATCATAAACTGAAAATCATAAAGAAAGACCTTTGTCTCAAAAATATGCATTCATTTTAGCGATTCTCGTTTGCTACTTAAATCTACAACATTTTAAAAAGCATAAAATATTAGATCAAGTAAGCAGAGAATCAACTTTGCACTGCTGCGCGTGCGATCGCACCAAGGATCAGACAATTATACATGTGCATCTTGAAAAGTGGATGTTTTGGAAAGTGCTATGCCACGTGTTTGTGCCATCTAGTAGTTTAGATGAAAATAATAATGTGTGAAGTACATACTGAACAGATTGTCAACACATCCCACCGCTGTATGGCCAGATGAGATGCAAACTACGTTTTCTCAACTGGATAACCAGTCTTAATAGTAAAGTTTTGATGGATGAAGACTGCAATAAAGGTAAAGATGATTACGGTTAGGGATGCAACAACAATACCATTTTTTCAGATCCGATCCTATCCGATCCAGAAAAATTCTGAGTATCGGGCGATCCCAAACCCACCCAAAACCATCACAGTGTTTTTTTTTTTGTTTTGGTTTTTGTTTTTTGTTTTTTTTAAATCAGTGTAGAATTTCTACACCTCTATGTGGTGACTTTATCGTCATTTTTTAGATGTGTAACACAATCTACTAAATGTAGGCAACTTCATTTTGAAAAAAAAATGAAAAAATACATATGTAATCATAATCTATGACAAAAATACTATTATAAAGTGGATAATTCAGCAGCTAAAGTTATTCTAGAAAAAACATGAGTGCACATAAAATCTAAACATTTAATTATTTACATAAAAGTGAAGTGTAGGACTGAATCTGGTAAAATATTACACATTGCTCTTTGTATGTTGTAAAAACATTAATGAAAACAAGTAAATGGTATTTATATATAACTATAACATTAAAATACAATTCTTCGATAGAGTCTTATCTATCATTTGTCGCTGCCTCCTTTATTGTGCTATACATTAGATTATTAATAGCCTTTCTTTTTCTGTCCTATCATAGAACAGAACAAGAAACGCTATAAATAATCTTTCATTGCGCAAAAGTATTATACGGTAATAAGAAAAGCTCTAAATGTAACCAGGGTGAAATTATATCTTTTCTTTTACGGTTGAAATGTCACCAAATCCTGACGAACATTGTTTTCTATATGTTTTAGATGTGTTTTATTACCAACATTTATGCCTGTATGTTGTATTCAGACCATAGTGTTAATACCGGTACTGTCACTTTAAGAAGTCGCAGGCTTTGTGCCGTCATTCGCGTGCCTCTTTCAGTCTGCGCCAGGCTAATTGAGAGGAGGTAATGTATTATTTTGCTCGTCAGTTTTAAAACACTTATTTTGGTTTTTGGACGATGCAAACTTTGATTTATGCATTTATAAATGTTAGTTTTGAGGTTGTGAGCATGCAGTTAATGTGTCAATTGATTTATAAACTTTGTAAATGGAACTTTTGCAAGCTTTAAAATAGACGTTTCCATGTGCTAGTCCACAGGGTTTTCTGTATGTTTTCTGCTAACAGGAGATTGAGATCTGTATGCTACGTAGAGGAGACTGCATGTGACAGAGCCTTATGTATTTTTTTTGTTCATTTGTACAGACAAATCTGCTGTTCCGTCGTCATTAAAAGAGCAAACGGCAATTGGTCGAGGTCTGGGTCTTTCCTTTATTCATCACAACAAGAACACAACACAGAATATACAAGGGTTAATGGACGTGCATTCAACCTAGTAAAAAACTGTTAAAGACAGCACGCCCGTTACAATGGTGCCGTGACCTTTCAAGGATTGGTCCGTAGATCGACGTCAGCTCGTTCGCCGTGGGAAGCTGCATTCACTCGCCTTTTACCGTGGTCAGATATTCCCTTGGACTGCAACCTGATGTTTGTTTTTTTTTGTCTTCAATATAACAGCATTTAAGAAAGTGCTTTACTGATGTGCAATTTATTGCTGATTGATATGATTTTCTAGATCTTTTTGTTTTTGTGCTCTTCCAGTTTAATCACGGGGATTTTATTTTATTGGATATTTTTTTTTAACACTCATTTTTTTTTGTATTTTTTTTTTGTGTCCAGCGACTGAAATATGGCAGAGGGTTACACATATTTAGTTGAGGGTGAGGCTAACAATGCTGAGCGTGATTCTATCGAGGACCAGTTGGGTGGGGGGAGGGGTTTGTTCTTTAGACCCTTAGAGCCCAGAACACCAGGGCCTATACAGCAATACCTCACGTGCCGCCCTCGGAGATGACCATTACCTAACGTCAAGGTTGTAATGCAGTCAGATATAAAAGAGCCTCCTATATTCAGGGGTGATAGCTCAGACAAAATTCACAGTTCATGAGTGGGAAAATCTTAAGACTCTGTATTTAAAGAAGCGAGCTATTCCAGTTCATGAGCATTCACAGGAAGTCCTGGCAAAACTTATGGGGAAAGCAGGGGATGTGGTAAAGATAAAGCTGCGTAACAACACTTTTATTAACCATGCTGCAAATCCTCACGTGATTTTTGATATTCTGAAACAACACTTTAGCGAACTGACTTACTCAAGCATGCCTTTGGCAGATTTTTACAACACATTGCCCATGCCAGGTGAGGATGCTATGGAATACTGGATAAGGCTGAACAAAACAGTTGATGTAGCGGTTGAGTATCTGAAAAGGCAAGGCCGAAGCATTGATGACCCGGGTCATGAAGTCAGTATGATGTTTATCAAACATTGCCCAGACCAGTCTCTCGCAAGTGTTTTCAAGTGCAAGTCTGCAGAGAAATGGTCGGCATGTGAGATCCAAGAGAGACTTGATGAGCACATGCAGGAACAGAAAATTCAAGCTGCAACTGTTAGGCCACTTAAGCCGAGCAGAGTGAAGCACAAAATTCATTCCCAGTGTCATGTGCCTATGGCCGATAATACACCAGCTCCAAACACTTCTGTACTGACGGTGCCATCTCCAGTGCCCATTACTACTGCGACTGTTGACAATGTCTGTTTGAGGAGTTTGGTGAATTTGTTAGACCGACTGGTTACACAGCATACACAAGTGCCAGCTAACCCAAGAGCTCAAGCCACAGCACCTCACTCTTTTCGGAAGGTGTGCAGGGTTTTGTGGGGCTCCTGAACATTCCACCTTGTCTCACTGCAGGCGAAAGAACAGGTGTTTTAAAGTGCTTATTGCCTGGTCACTGGAAGAGGGACTGCCCTGATCAGGCCAATCAGCGCCGCTTTCAACCTGCCAACAGCGCTGGTGGACAGGACCAACAGTTAAACTAGAAAACCCACACCCGGGGAGGGGCGGTGTGGGTATTGTGGATGAATCCCTCTCTGATATGCGCGACCCAGCTCGTTTATATGAGGACTGTTGTGCCAAAGCACCTAAGGGGACCCAAATAGTCATTCAAGCCACACAGAAGATCGAAGCATTCAGTGAGTTGTTTTATGTTACTGTCCTTGTCAATAACAGTGTGCAGCTTAGAGGCATGTTGGACTCTGGCTCTATGGCATGTAGCATCAGTGAACATGCAGTAGAGAAACTCAACTCTGCTGGTGTTTTTGCCAGAGAAGCAGCACCCTGGAGAAAATATTGTTTGATTGGCTGTGGTGGTCTGCAGACTTGACCTGAGGGTTTTTATGATTTGGAGATTCAGCTCTACGGCACTCGCTGTGATGTACCGACTCTGGTCGTGCCTGGTCAGCATGATGACCTCATAGTGGGCTCGAATGTCATCAAACACGTCATTCATGTTCTGAAGGGTGATAATGACTATTGGAGCATGGCTTCCAGACCTGAGCATCAGTTCTGATCCCGGTTGTTGAACAGTTCTTGTGGGATGTTCACCAATGTTGAGCGCTGGAGAGGAAGTGAGGTTCCTGACAAAATAGGCACTGTCAAGATCACCCAAGCAGTGATACTTCTACCCAGGCATGAACACTTGGTTTGGGGTAGACTCCCTGCTAGTGTGCCAATGTCACCTGGAAGCACTGTTGTCGTAGAGCCGACCAACTCCAAAGCCATGTCACGAGGTGTTCTAGTGGGCCGTCTTGTCACACCTCTTTGGGGGTGATAGATGGGTGCCAATGACCGTTGTTAACCCATCTGACAAAGCTGTCACACTGAAGAGAAACTGCAAATTGGCTGATGTGTTTCCATGTTTGGCAATCAAGGATCTAACTGCTTCTCAGAGTCTTCATGTGGCTTCAGAGAAAAAAACAGACGAAGACAACAAAGAACCTGTCTTTGTGATACAGCAATCTCATACGGAGAAACAAGTACATGATATAGTGCAACATGACATATCGCCCAGTGCCTGTTTAACTGGTCAGCAGGAAAAAAGCCTGTCAGATTTGGGCCTAAGCGATGTTGACATAGACGCTTGTCAGGTCAGTAAAGACTGTAAGTCTCACACAGCTAATAATTGTATATCAAGACATCTTCTCCAAGCACCCATTGGATTGTGGTGAGGTCAAGGGATACACACACCGCATTCATCTCACTGACGATCGCCCTTTTCGCCTGCCATACAGGAAAGTCCCTCCTGCTCATTATCAGAAGTTGAGACAGGTTCTCACTGATATGGAGGAAAAGGGAATTATCAGGAAGTCCTCAAGCGAGTATGCTTCGCCACTGGTGATGGTGTGGAAAAAAAGATGGTGGGTTACGGATTTGCACTGATTTCAGGTGGCTAAACGCCCGAACCTTGAAAGACGCCCATCCTTTGCCGCACCAGTCTGACTGTCTGGCTGCTCTTGGTGGCAATTGTCTCTTTAGTAAGATGGACCTCACTTCTGGCTTCAACAACACACCAATGCACGAAGACGACAAGAAGTACACAGCTTTCACAACCCCCCTTGGACTGCATGAATATAATCGCATGCCACAAGGTCTGTGTAACAGTCCAGCGGTCATTCATGGGGATGATGATTGGGCGATTTTTGGGGACATGAACTTCACAAAACTCCTGTGTTACCTTGACGATGTTCTTGTCTTTGCATCGTCTGAGGATGAGGCCCTATCCAGACTCCGCATAGTGTTCCAGAGGTTGCAGGAGAATAACTTGAAATTGGCTCCAAAGAAGTGCCATCTACTTCGAGAAGAAGTCAGATTCCTTGGACATGACATTAATGGGGAGGGTGTGGCCGTAGATCCTGCCAAAGTGGAGGTCATCACCAAGATGACAGTGCAAGACCTCATGGAGGACGATGAGTGCACGCCTTCTATCCGGAGAATAAGATCTTTTCTTGGTATGGTATTTTACTACCAGCATTTCATCCCAAACTGTTCCTCTATTGTGAAGCCTTTGTTCGGACTTAATGCTGGACAGAAGAGACGTGGACGGTCAGCTAGAGATAAGAAGCCTCTGGGGGCCTATTGCAAGCTTACCCCTGCAGACTGGTCAGCAGAATGTGAAACTGCTTTTGACCGGTTGAAGACCATGTTGTTGGAATGTGTTGGGCTGGCCCATCCGAACTTTGACGAGCCATTTATTCTGTCAGTTGATGCTTCATTGGATGGACTTGGAGCAGTGCTGTCTCAAGTGCCATGAGGAGAGTCCAAGGCCAGACCAGTTGCTTTTGCTACCTTCTAACAAAGCCAAAGCTTGACGCATGTGAAATCCGCTGGATCTCTAAGCTTGCATCTTACTCCTTTGATCTCAAACACCTGGCTGCTGAAGGAATCATATCCCACCCTGATTCAGGAAGCTAATAAGATAGAAGAGGATTCTATACAGGATGCTTTCAGGGTCAGCTGTCAGTCTCAAAGCTACAGATCTAGGGACTATCCAACGTTCAAGGTGGCGTGTGATTCAGCCGAGATCAGAGCTCTTTGCCGGGCACACTGTGACTGGATTGATGCAGCAGAATCTAGGGCACTCTATCTGGCCCAACACGTCCAACAGCTGTCGGGTGGTCAGGATGTTATGCCCATTTTCTCAGTTCAGGAGCTACAGCTGAGTCAAGAGCAAGACCCCCTGCATCTCTAAGGTGTTGCCTTTAGTTTGTAACCAGGAAGCGACCATCTAGGCGGGAACAGGAATGGCGCTGATTCGAAAAGTCCTCAGATTGTTCAAGCAATGGGACAAGTTTGGAAATTCATGACGGGATGTTGTATCGGGTGACGAAAGATCCCGTGTCCCAAGCAGAAAAGATTTCAATATGTGTTTGCCGGTGAAATCTCAAGGGTAAGACCCTGATGGGCGTACATGATCTGGCAGGTCATCAAGGTCAGGACCGCACTCTTTCGCTGGTGAGGCAGCGATTTTACTGGCCTGATATGGAGAGGGATATGAGGGCACATGTCAGATGCTGTCAGAGGTGTGTGTTTGGGAAGTCACCGGAACCTGCTGCTTGTGCGCCTTTAGAAAGCATCAAGAGCTCTGCACCAATGGAGTTAGTGTGCATGGATTTTTGGTCAGCAGAGGACGGTAAGCAGCGTTCTAGTGGTCACTGACCATTTCACCAAACTTGCCCATGCATTCCCTTTTGCCAATCAGACGGCTAAGTAAGTCGCCAAAAAGCTCTGGGACAATGTGTTCTGTGTTTACGGTTTCCCTGAGAGAATACATTCCGATCAGGGAACCAATTTCGAGGGCAACTTAATTGCAGAACTCCTTCGTCTGGCCGGTGTCAGAAAATCGCATACGACAGCTTACCACCCCATGGGCAATGGAGGAACAGAGCGATTTAATCGCACTTTGGGTAACATGCTTCAGACCCTTCCTCTTAAGGAAAAACACCAGTGGCCACAACAAATTCAGACCCTCACGTTTGCCTATAACGCAACCGTTCATGAGACTACAGGTTATGCTCCCTTCTTCTTGATGTTCGGGCGTGTACCTAGATTGCCGGTGGATATTTTTATTTAAGCGGGCTTTAAATGACCCAGGGATTGTTGACTATAGCTCATATGCCAAGTCCCTGCTTTCTTGCCTCAAAAGTGCTATGGAAATCGCCCAGAAAAACATTCTTCCACTGAGCAACAGCACCAGGCCCGGCAATACAACAAACGTTCAGGGGTACCTACCTCCTTGTGGGTGATCGTGTTTTGGTAGCTAATAAAGGAGAGCGAGGGAAGTGTACACAGTTGTTGGTGCAAACCCCGATATCCATGTCTACAAAATACAGGACGTTGAGGGACATACAAGAGTTGTGCACAGGAATCTTTTGTTCGAGGTCAAATTCTTGCCACTCTCTGGGATGGATGAGAGCCAGGATACTCATGCAAACGATCAATCTTTGGTCTGCGATGAGTCTGATCAGGAGGACTATGATTGTAGTGATACAGCCTCAACGTGTGGGTTATTGACTCAAGATGACAGTGCACAGAACCTATCAAATTCTAGAGATGGTGAGAATCTTGCAGTTTTGTCATCTGAAGTCCCATCTGAATCTGAGTCAGCTGATTCAAAAGAGCTGGACCAATCTAGTTCAGTGCACAGTCCTGTTGGTGCCATTGCTGATTACCCAACCATTTCACTTGCACCACATTCAGATATTCACACTCACCACATGTTGACGCATTGGTTCACGCTGAGCCGCACACACGCACTACAGCTGACGGTCCTTGTTAGAACGCGTGCAGGAAGAGTAGTGAAATCAGTGAACAGACTAATAGAATCGATGGTTCAGAAACCATTTCTAAGGGGTTCAAACATTTAGTTTGGGAGCCGTTTTTAGTCACTCGTTTTCGCAAAGATGAGTTTTGATATATGTTGGTAATTATTGTGGTACATGTTTATGTTTATGTTTATATATATATATATATATATTTGTTTTGTTGTAGTTTAACTTTAGTTTGTTTTTGTTTTTTTGTGTTTTGGACTGTGTTATGAGCATTGATACTTGCAAATGTCTGTGGGACAAATTTTTGGGGCCAAGTGTTGTGTGGCGTATCAGGCATCGCATGGAGCTACAGGGATTCAGAGACTGGTTCAACCTCTTTCTTCTCTGAACCTTGTATGTCAGGTGGCTTCTAAGTTGACTGTAGACTAGGTCTTCCTTTTTTTTCTCATTTGGGCCAGATGTGTCAGTATCAGACGTATTATGTGTTCTTTGCAGTCCCGAGATTCCAATTAATCAGGATGTGTGGTGAATTTCAGGAGTGGAGAATGTAACCAGGGTGAAATTATATATTTTCTTTTACGGTTGAAATGTCACCAAATCCTGACGAACATTGTTTTCTATATGTTTTAGATGTGTTTTATTACCAACATTTATGCCTGTATGTTGTATTCAGACCATAGTGTTTAATACCGGTACTGTCACTTTAAGAGGTCGCAGGCTTTGATACGTCATTCGCGTGCCTCTTTCAGTCTGCACCAGGCTCATTGAGAGAGGTAATGTATTATTTTGCTCGTCATTTTTAAACACTTATTTTGGTTTTTGGACGATGCAAACTTTGATTTATCCATTTATAAATGTTAGTTTTGAGGTTGTGAGCATGCAGTTATTGTGTCAATTGATTTATAAACTTTGTAAACGGAACTTTTGCAAGCTTTAAAATAGATGTTTCCACATGCTAGTCTACAGGGTTTTCTGTATGTTTTATCTGCTAACAGGAGATTGAGATCTGTATGCTATGTGGAGGAGACTGCATGTGACAGAGCCTTATGTATTTTTTTTTGTTCATTTGTACAGGCAAATCTGCTGTTCCGTCGTCATTAAAAGAGCAAACGGCAATTGGTCGAGGTCTGGGTCTTTTCCTTTATTCATCACAACAAGAACACAACGCAGAATATACAAGGGTTAAATGGACGTGCATTCAACCTAGTAAAAAACTGTTAAAGACAGCACGCCCGTTACATAATACAGAGCTGCACAAAGCGCTTATGAGCAGTGTTGCCAAGTCCGCAGGTTGTTTCCCGCAGAATTGGGCTACTTCAACACTGTGCCGCATGGGGTTGTTTTTCATGTCCGCGGGTTGAGTAAAACACCATAACCTGATATTTAGCCCCTGTGATGATAATTTTAACCGGGAGCCCCACCAAAAAACGTATATTTTACCCCGGAACACAATTTTTAACAGGGGACCCCCCCCTCAAATCGTGATTGGGCTAGTTTTGAGCAACATCTAGGTGGGTTTTGTTGTGAAACCTGGCAACCCTGCGTACACAGAATGATGCGCTTGAAGCAGCACGGAGTCACAGCGCGCAGCTCCGTATAGAGTTTCAAAGCACAAAGGAAAGAGATATTGATGCGTAGTTTAATAAATCTGTGCGATAGTTTGAGCCTTTTCTTTTAATAGTTTTTAAATCTCAGTTATTGAGTGCTCTTGAAGAGCGTTTCATCGTTTTGACTGTTGTAACTGAACGCGACGCAGTTTGAATGCTGAATGGATCACAGACAGCCGCAGGCGGGGAGAAGTGTTTACGGGAACTTGAAATTAATGACTAAAATTTAATCTGTACCTCACATTAAACTAATGGAACCATGATTGTTCTGAACACTTGGACTTTGACTTTATGGTGCGTTTATAATGTTTTTCCCCCCCCCCCTTTGTGCTTTCATGGGGGCTTAACAATAACACAGAATAGTATACAAAGCACAATATCGGATTTGGTCTGGTCTGAAGAAAATGAAAATCAGAAAGCTGATATCGATACTGAGTATCGGATCGATTCATCCCTAATAACGGTGGCGTTCAGGAGTCCTACAGTATGAACCCACTTAGTCTGTTATCTTAATGCATGTATGAGTGCTCTTTTTACCTTCTGATCGTACTTATTTATGCACAGCACAAACATTTCCATAGATTCACGTTGTTTCCACACACCTTCATTATAATGTTTTTGATTTGTCACTGTTTATTGGCTGCTCCTCCCCTCACCCCTGTGTTTAGTTATATGGGCATGGATATGTGTACTGTAGTAGCATTAATGCAGTCAGCCAGAGCGGTTGGGTTTAGAGCTTTTTTTTTTTTTTTTGCATCTCCATTGTGGGTCCTATTCGGTATCGCACTTGGCTTCTCTAAAATGTAAAAAGCGCTTTGCTGCCACTGCATGAAACAGAGGCTGTATTACGGCCAAATAGCGGGATGGGACCTCTCTTGCTAAACTGTAGGTTTGCCAGATAAATGAGGCAGAGTGCTTGGAACAACCCCGTAATACACAGAGTAAACCTCGTGAAACATCCACGCACACACTTACGCTCACACGTGGATGTAGATAGGACACGGGATGGACGTTTCCGAGGCAATCCTACCAGTGGTTGTGAGGAGAGTTCCGTGGGTGTGAGGGTGTGACAGGGCCGTTTTTACTATTTAATGACCCCCCCAGGGTAGAGGGTGCCTCTCATCTGTTTTCCAGAGCTGGGGGGGGGGGGGTTGGTAAATCTGGTTCGTAAAGACACGCACATTACAGTATTGTGTAACATAAAAACCTGTGGGTGCTCTTACTTATTACGTGATTATTAATCGGAAGTAGTCGCTTCATTTTCCAGCACTACACGCTAGCATCATTCAAATTACCTGCCCTTAAGGCCATGGACACACTTACCATTTTAATATGTGAACCTGAAGGGCTCTGACGTTGCTCATGGTTCATGTAGTATCCTAGAGGAAATGCAACAAATGTTGTTTGAAAATATTCAAATACCCTCTTTCAACATCTCTTTGAACACCATCGTCTCCAACATGCTCCTATGTGCCGGAGTTGTGAGTTTGTGAGCGTTCTCACCATGCTGCCCATTTCCCCTGGAGTTAAAAGCGGTTCCCCCCCCTCTGCATCACATGAGATTTGTTTTCACAAACAGCATTGTCACACATTTTGCTACAGCTAGGAGACACGCGAGCGCACTAACGTTCAGTTACCTCTTTCTTAGGCCTTGCCATCCCGTCAGTAAAGTTTAAAAGCTGCCCTTGTGGTTGGCTGAGGTCGCATGATGTGAAGTGGTCACGGGTCGATGTTCTTAGATTCTATCTATCTAAGCCACCCCTAACATTTCATTTAATCTTTTTAAAATAGAACAACAAGAACCATCAACTAGACAGGGCCATAATTCTAAAGGCTGTCACATGGTGAAGGCCCCAACATGTTTGGGTGTTATACGACTGACAACACTCTGGTAACAGTATTGCAGATCCTGTCCGCTACTGAGGAACTTTCTAGTCAGAGGTGCCCGAAACTAGGGCACGCCCTGCCAAAGTTGGTCTGTTGTACCCGAGCCCTAAGCGGGGCACATTGTGACTGCATGGCCACAACCACATAAGTAACATCATTAAGTAGCACCTTCTAGGGTTGAGATGTGCCAGCAGTCGCACTAGATCCACAATACCCGTACCTGGTCAAAAGAAATTGCAGTTTTCTCTGTGGTTTACAAATTATGAAGATGAAAAACCCCTCTTCAGACTCCTCCAACTTCCAACCCTCGGAAGTCCGACACTCTATTCTTGGTGGTTTGTTTGCACTAGCCCATCAGTTTATCTCCCCCTCTTTCGACCTTTATGCATTAGTCACGCCTAATAGGGCGGGCTGAGTGACGTCTCTCGAGTGGACCCCCCCCTGGGGATGGTCGTCAAAATGTTTTTGGTGCGGTTTTTTCATGGGTAGCGCGGGCCAACTAAATGTTAGAAAGGGAAAAAAAAAAAACCCCCAAAACATGTACCCCTCGGACGGGTTATCTGTGGTCCAGGACACATAGTATAATGTGGAGGGAAGTTTAATTGGCATACAAAATACCTTCAAAAGAACGCTGAAGCCCGTTAAGCATAGCGAGCGACCTTTGCCTTCAAGCGAACTGTGCCCGGAACTTCAAGCACCCACCCTTGTAATCCCCCTCAAACCCGCTTGTGATACGAGTAGGGGAAGGGGGGAGGGTATGACGTGCAGAAAATTGTGTTCGCAAAGAAACGAAAGTCAATCGACATAGACCGGGGAAGGGTGAAACCAGTTTACTTGGAGAGGGGCTGACGCGGCAGGGTTGACGGAGGTCAGAGGAAGAGCACCCAAACAGTGTTGGAGGATACTCAAGGACACCACGGTTGAATGTAAAGGTTGACATTAGAATAATGACAAAAATGAAAAGATCGCACTAAAGATGACAAAACAATGTTCGCAAATATCGCTACCACAGTGCGAGTCGTGAAGGACCACCGAGACTTCGTGGTGCTCGTGAGCGGGGACTTGTACCTCGCACACGTTGATTCGTACCCTAATAGTACACCATCCCTCCCCCCCTTCCCATGCGCGCCTTCCACCGGAATGATGGCGGCAGGGGGGGGGGGGGCAGTAGCAGGTCGGTTCCGGCCATTGACTGTTCCGGACAGGAAGGAAGGCAACCAATACAGGACAGTATCATTCGCGCCGCCGACACCATTAAAGGTGCGGCTTGGGGGGTCAAGTCAGTTTGTTTTTTGCGAGTTGCCCGACCTTGAGTTGACAACTGACTAGTCTGTTCTGATCGCTGGCGTGTACAGAAACCCTGATTTTTACACCCCGTGAGCTTGTACCTAGGGTTTGGCAACCAGCAGCAAGCCCCACCCCTGCGCACCTAAAGATTTTGTTTTATTATCCGACACAGTCTGATCTCCGGTTCAGAACGCTGGTCCTCATCACTTGATGGGTTTGATGGAATAACGCCAAGCTGCAAACACATGTTATTTTCTCGCAGAGCCTATCCAGCGTCTTTGTGCTCGTGACGCCGAAAGTTGGACGCAGCAAAGACCGGCAAGCGGCCCACCTCCAACCGGGACCCGCGGGCCAAGCAGGCCATGTTACATCTAGAGGACTATACCGACCGTGGCGAACAACGTGCGGCCTTGCGGTCAAGTTGAGCTTTAATTTTTACCGCGGACAATATAGTCGTACTTTGATCTGTATATATAAAGCTAGATGTTTGCCCCGAATCCGCATTTGCGCGGACATCTTTACCACGCCGGGACTCGCTCGCCGTCCTCCCTCTCGTAGTATGTATTTCACTGGAGCTTGCCATGCACTTTATTAATAAACAATAAATTGCTCCATTTTCAAAACGATTTTCAAACGGTGGGGTTTGCGTGTATAAACTTGCATGACCTGAAACTGTGAGCACTTAGGGTGGCCATGTCGTGCCAGGCCCGCACAGACACACACCCCCCGAACACTGTTTATCAGCGTGCGTTCTCGAGCGGGCAGTCGCTTTGGTCGACGCGCCCCCGATACTTCATCGACTTTTGTGCGCTTCTCACATTTCAGTATCAAATAAATTAGAAAATTAAGATTTATTTGCTTGGGAGCAGACAATCCTTGTGTTTCATTGTTAACTTGACTGCGTAACGGTTGCTTTTCTGGGAAATGGAACCCGAAATAGTTAAACACCCTTGATGACGTATGGAGGGTCATACTTATTTGACCCTTTCCGATGTGGTAGGTGTCCGCTCTTGTAACAGATTTGTCACTTCAGATTGTAAGTTACACAACGTCGTTTGACCAACAACTTTTGTTTTCCAGCCACATGTAACGTGTAGTTGTGCATGTTTAGTTTATTAAAGCGGTGTCGTTACATTCAAGTTACAGGAAGCTGTAAGGCACCTTCACAATTCGGAAAACAACTCCCCTAATATGATCCACAAAACACTGGGTAAGATGGGTGGGTTTTCTGCTAGTGTTGATGTGGGGCCTTTGTGGGCCATTGCTGTTTATCGGGGTTTTACATATTCCGTGTAAATGTATTTAATGACACACTTCTGCAGCGTCTTCCACCAACAGAAGAAATTGCGGGGCCCTAAATCAAGCAGTCATGACTTGACTATCAGCTAGAGGATGGGAAATCAACGGTTTGCAGAGGGCAGCCCCCTTTGCCAAGTGCCCTTCTCAAGGTAATTTTACAAAGGCTCGGGGGTGGAAACAATTTGTAAAGGGCCCTCATGTGAGAGTCCGCGGAGAGGGGGGGCATCTTATTGATTTCAATAGATTTTAGGTTCTGTTCACTGCATCACGAATTTTTTTATTCAGCGTGTTGGCAAGACATACTTTGAAACACGGTTCGGAGAAGTACAATTTGTGCTCAGGCCAGAAAAGTCCCAGCTAAGAGATTTGCCATTTAAACACCAGGAGCTAAAAACCTACAAAGGAAAAGACGGGTAGTCCAGTGTTAGAAATTCAGCAAACTTGTCTTTAAAGGGATAGTTCACCCACCAATCTGAAAATTCTGTTATTTTCTTCTGATAACACAAAAGAAAGAATATTTTTTAGGAATGTTTGAATCAAATCGATCATGAGCTCCAATCACTTCCATACGGATTTTTTCTACTTGTGAAAGTCAATGGGGCTCATGATTGGTTGGATTATAAACATTCCATCTTTTGTGGTTACCAGGTGATCAACAAGACATTTACAGGTTTGTAACAACATGAGAGTGAGTACATGGGGACAGAATTTTCATTTGTCGAGTGAACTATTCCTTTAAAGTTTGATACATTTCCCCTGGGTGTGTTTCAGCCCTTTTTGGGTTAACCACAGTGTGTTTTTGCAGTTGCTGGAATTCCCAGGTCCAAGGTGTTTCAAACCGATCGCGCAGAGGTCGGAGTAGAGCTTGCACGCGACTGAAACACGTGGAGCTGGATGGTCTGACGAGGAGGATGCCATGCTGATGGGAAGGGCAGTGTTGGATTGTAGGTCGCCATCTCCAGGAACACCCATATTCTTTTTCTTTTCTCTACTATCGCTGCAGAACGTTGTGACGGCGCTCTCATAGCGCACACTCGCATTGGAGGCAGACAGCGCTACACTAGTTTTGCTCATCAGGTCCCCCTTCTGTTTATAGGCTTGCGCGAAGAAATGGACAATGAAGGACCTTCCTTTAGTCAACGTTAACTAAACGTGCACTGGTTTTGCAATTTTAAGAATTGCACCACAAACTTGCACATTTTCAAGATATTCTCTTCTTCTTTTTCTTATTCGTGGCCCCCATACTTATCAGGTCTAGCATTTATTAGTATCATATCGGCAATTATTTTCTTTGAAATATTGTTTGTGTTTGCTGTGTTTGGGTTACATTGAAAACACTGGTTGTGCGGTGTGTACATATTAAGTCGTTTTATTTAGTTTATAATTCTGTAAACAGTATATATTGCTGTGTTTTAGTAAAACTTTTATAAAAGTACTTTGCTTTGGGTACATATATTTCGTTTTATTTCTTCTAACATGTTATAATATTGCTTGTGTTGGGTGGAATTTTATAAAAGTACTTTTTCCCCTGTACCGTTCCTATAGTTATTAATGATATATTTAATGCTTTCTTATATATTTATGCTTGTACAGTGTTTGGTTCACATCTTCAATAAAAAGAAATGGCGAATCCCTGCTGTTTTCCATTTTGTGGGGGTTGGGGTGTATAGGGGGTGGGCCGTGGTTATGGGTTCCTTTACCAGAGCTGGCCAAAACCCACATCAAGTCAATATGCTAGAGGGCTTGCGGTGGGGCTACACCAGTGAAAACCGTGAACCAATCAACTTTCCTATATCTATCTAGTTGAAAATGGACAGGTCACTGTCCCAATAGTGTCAGGGTGTGGGGTGTGGTTTTTCTTACCAAAACACCCACAGCAACTCAATGTTGATTTTTTGAAAAAACTACCAACTCAAGGACAACAGCAGACAGGGTGTGTCAAACAACCCCCAAGTGAAGTGAAACGGGCTCTTGAGGTGTGAGGAATGTACTGTCTCGACAAACATTTCTTCAGGGGGATTACTGGCATGGCAACAAATGGCTGCAAGATACCACGGGGATCACCGGTCAGCAATATAGACTATCCTACATTGGTATCATACGGGAGTTCCTAACTTGGTGTATTAAAGTGTGGACCCTCAGGGGGACTAGTAATATCCAATCTGGATATACAGCGTTTCCCTCGATGGCTACCCTCTGTCACAGGCGTGTGGTGGCACGGGAGCACGGCTAGACAATGGGAGTTTTTTCGCGCGGGCAGAGGGGCGGAGATGGCTTGTTATATCAGTGGTGTATGTTTTTAGGGGGGTGGTGGTGCCTGTTGGATTTCAAAGGGTCCTTTGTGGGGAAAGACATCTAAATGTAGCGGAAAAAAGCGTGGCAGAAAAGACAGATGGGTGGAGAATTCACCCTGCAAATGCGGGGGGGGACGGGGGCGAGACTAGCAATGACAAATAAAACGGAACAACAAGATAAATGAAGTCTAGTGCAGGTGGTCACAGGTAACTAGTGGGCGATGTAACTGGAAGGAAGTCACAGAAACAGGGAGGGGAGTAACTAGAGATAACAGCTCTATGGGCACCAGTACAGGAGGCTGAGGGTATGCAGCGGAACACACACGGTCGGGATAAGGCGTGTAGACAGGCAAAGACAAAACAAGAGGACTTGCCTGGCCAGTTGAGAACACTGAAGCGCATCAAGAACACGGTATAACCAAAAATTCTCTACTAGGATGCCAGAATTATTTTTGGCAGATCAAAGGGTCTCTTACAGTACACCTAAATTAAGTAAAGGATAACAGATGTATATTCGCCAATGAAACTGTGTGGGGGAAAAAAATCCGTTGCATTTGAGGACTGTAAAGCTAAGCTGTCATGCACCACAATACATTACAGGTAAACACAGATTCATCAAAAAAGTATAATTTAGCCTCCGCCTGCACATTGGGCCAAATGGGAATGACAGTATACCATACTATAGCATTGGCTTGGTCTCACTCACACAAGACTAGCTATATCGCAATGCGGCAGTTCCTCAGTGGCTGGAAAAAATACAAGAAAACGAGGTACAAGAACAGTTGACAGGTCGCTGGGGTCACAATACCTCAACCTTAAGTGTATAACCTGTGCTACAGTTGACTGTACATATAGAGGATTGAAATTGTCCATAATCTAGGACGTACTGGTACTGATATCCTTTCGTCTATCGTGCACTGTTTATCAGTAGTTACAAAAATCTCGGTAGGCTGCATGGTTGGCTTCAGCGCTTCTTTCCTCGCCCCTACGTTGTCTGGTTCGAGGACGCAGACGGATGCTGGCATCTGCTGACTTTTCTGCTGGTGGAGCATTGGGCTATTCAGAGTGTAACGTACTAATTGTTAGGTAACGCTGAGTGGGTGCATGCATAAGATCTGCAGAGGTTACAAAGCTCAAAGGCTCCCACAAAAGGAGTGGTATCTATCAGAAAGAAAAGGTCTGAGCTAGAACTGGGCTACAATGCCGCCATTCAAAAACACCCCCTATTGTCCAGGATGTGGAAAGAGGCCAAGGAAATACCCGCGCAGATGGTCACTTGCAAAGAAAGGACGTGTGGTTTCAGGAACCGCGGGAGTGGGTATGCGGCCATATCGAGGTGAGACACATGGGTGATTCTGTGTGAAAGCAAAAGCAACGGTATGGAGCGTTCCCCAAAGCGATCGAAATGGAGAATCAGTTGGTTAAGATTTATTTAAAACAGCCCAGCACAACCCCGAGGTTTCCAATTTTGTGTCAACACCTTTTAATGGCACCCAGCAGTTTTTTGTGATCTAGAAGAGTACCTTACATGGCGGGTTGTGCCAAAGCTTATTCTCAAAAAACCACTGCTCGTTGCCGACTTTCGCTATCGACAATCTGGCACTTATTCTGAATCAGCTACGGTAAGTATTTTGTTCCTTAGTTTAAGTACGTATTGTTATTGACGGTTAACATGGTGGAGTTTTTGAGAAGAAACTGCTCATGGCGAGGTCCAAATGGGGCCACGAACTCCAAAAATGGAGGGTTTTGGGGGAAGCTCCAAACTGGGGCGTGGCTTCCTTCTCATTGGACAGACCCGGCAAAGGACACCGCATGCGCCTTTGTTCCCCCATTCCCTTCTGTGCAAAACTCCACCCCCCGTCTGATTCTAAAAGATTTTTGGACTGCACAGGCGGGGATTGGCGATGAATAGCGTGGGTACAGCACAATGCAGGTCAGGAGATGAACAGTAATTAAGATTATGCGATGTGAGATCGTGCTGTGACTCCCAAACCAGACCTCACCATACAAGTGACACCTCTTTAGTTGCACCCAGCAGCACGACCCCCCCTCCTACCCTGTGAATTTCGGGCCCCGTCACGCCCCCCCGTGCTTTTAAAACCAAACGATTCAGTAAAATCTTTCCACTGCTGATGTGGCTGAGATGGCTTGTGGTAGCGGGTCATGGGTGATCCAGAGCTATATTATTAAGAAGAGGTTCAAACTCCAGTTCCCAAACACCATGGCCACGAGCTTTGGGCTCTGCTCTCAAGGAGAAATTTATTTAGATAGTATATTTATTTTAGACAACTAGAATAATGTTTCATTTACTACTTAGGAAGTTTTTATTTTCAAATGTAAGTCAATAACAATTGGCTGAAGCCAGATGCAATGGTTGTGAAAGTCTTTTGTGGTGAGGGAGACCCGACCCATGTGGGAGGTTTGCCCACTTTTGGTGTTCACGCCCAATTTAGAGATCTCTGGTCGGCAGTTATACTACTTGGAGATTTGCGTTGTGTAGAGTATTGGCGCGTGTGGGTGACTGAGAACAGAGACCATTGTCACATCACAGTGGAGTCAGCTGTTCTTATCAGACGGTTTGTGTACTGCCAATACATATGAGCATCGATCACGTGTCTGTCATGCAACTCTGTTTGGCTGCTTTTGGGCTTGAATTGATGGTAAAACTAAGGATATTATTTACTGTCTTTATATTTATAATGAAAGCTGAAGCTAGCAATTATGGAATGGGGCATTACATTTCTGACACGTGCTTGTGGTGTTCGGCCCAATCACAATGCACTGGGTCAGCTGGCCGATCAGAGCACACAAAAGGAGGGCTTTGTAGAAAACGAGCGCGTTTGAGAGCGTATGGCATAGAGGAACTACAATAATGTACAGTATTTGATAAATAATGTGCTTTTTGAACATTAGGCATGTCAAAATATTCTGTTACACTAAATACACAAAATAAACTTTTTGAGAAATGTGTCTTTGTTTAGAAAACTGAATTAATGGTTTGGGGAAAAAAGTGGCAACTAAAATCAGTTAAATTAACAATTGAGAAAATATGACTAGATTCTTACTACCATACTGCTATAGTTTCCGTGATCGTCATCTTCTTTTGATTTCATCTTATGATTCTGACTAATATCTATGATGAAAGTGGAGGCGAGCAGTAGGAGAATCAGATCACCAAACAATTACGCAATGAAATACAAAAACAATTTGTTGTTAGTGAACTGGGCCACACTTTGTGGTTTTGACTCAAAATAAACTGGTTCATCGAGTCATTTTGTTAATGAAGCCCGACTCACGCACTGGCATACAGTGTCTTTGGCGTGCAGCCAGTATTAAAATCACGATGTTTTTGCCATTATTTTTGCATTACTCTGTCATAAGCTGTGGCTGAAAAGTATGGAGCTAGGAATTGTGGTCTTTATTACATGTAAGAAAATAAAAGATCTGAGAGAGAAAAAAAAAGTTTGAGAGAAAAAGTTATCACACTGATAGCAAAAAAGCATTTCATGAGAGAGAAAAAAAAGAATATTTGAGAGAGAAAAAGTTTTCATACCAATAGCAAAAATAATAATATTTGAGACTAAAAAGTTTTGAGAGAGAAGTATTTTCTCATAGAACATAAAAAAGATAAATTTGAAATTTTAAAATTATTTCTGAGAAAAAAAATCTCTCAAAATACTTTTGGAAATAACTCTCAAATATATATTTTTGCTATCAGCTGGAAATGGCATTTTTTCTAAAAAAAAAAGTTTCTCTCAAAAGCTTTTCTTTGCTCTCGATGCAATTTCTTGCTCTTGTGTCAAGGATTTTGCTTTCACTGTGAGGGAGTGTGTCATAGGCGGGGCCACGTTCCTATTGGCCAGTCGGGTGAGCATCAACTTGTCTTGGGATTCGAACTGAATCCTTACACCATTGTTCGGTTCACCTGCATAGATGCGCTCTGCCTTATGGCTGGTTTAGTTGAGCACGGACACTCCAATGTTTGGGTAAGATGATGACACACAGCTGGCTGAGCAAGGTCAGCATCACTGAAGATTAAACATTAAAAATGGCACTCCATATTCATGAATGAATGTGTATTATATTATTTGCTTGCTAATCGCTAGTAAAGCTAATCCAGCCATCATGCTATATGTTTTGCTACTTGCAAACTCACCTGGTTATACTATTTTAATGTCTATTTTAATGGTTTTCAAAACGGTCCTGCAAGCACCCCTAGCACCTCACATTTTATATGTCTCCTATGTCTGACACATTTAAGGTCTTGCAGTCTTTACTAATGAGCTGATGAGTTGAATCAGGTGTGATAGGATGGGGAGACACAAAAAGTAATGTGCAATGCTGGGGTGCTTTCATGAGGACCGTTTTAACCATTGCGTGTGTTATGGCAGCAGGGATGATAGGCTTAACGTCAGTCCTGGAGTGCCGTTGTCCTGCAGAGTTTTAGCTCTAAACCCTAGTCAAACACACCTGTGCAAGCTAATCAAGGTCTTCATGGATTGCCAAGGCTACCAATAGAGGTGTTTTTTTTTTTTTTAGGGTTGAGAGCTTAAACTCTGCAGGGCATCGAAACCAGGACCGATGTTGCCTCACCTATGTTCTATCAGTATAGTGAAAACAATGATAAGCAGATCATGTTTAGTTTGTATTATAAACTGTATTGGCATATATATATATATATATATATATATATATATATATATATATATATATATATATATATATATATATATATATATATATATATATAATGAGTCAATATTTATAGTGTTCACCCTTGTTCTTCATAACCTCTGCAATTCGCTTCTGGCATGCTGGATAATGTGAAAGCTTCTGGGCCAAATCCTGACTGATGGCGATCCATTCTTGCCTTATTAGTTCTTAGGAGTTGATCGAAATTTGTGGCATTCATGGCTTCGTCCACTTGCCGTTTGAGGACAGACCACAGGTTCTCTATGGAATTGAGATCTGGGGAGTTGCTTACTAGCCACTGGAACCAAAAATACTCATATGTATGATTTTCGAGCCACTTCTTTATCTCTCTTGCTTTGTGACATGGTGTCTCCAACATAAGGGAAAACGCAGAGATCATCACCAAATTGCTCATGGATCATTGGAAGATAGTCAAGCTGTTGCAGGGCTTTTTGATACCCATTTCAGGATGTTTCACTGTTTGCACAACACAGGACTCATAGTAGCTGAAAAGGAGGACCTTAAAATGGAGGTTGCAGATGTTTATGTAGCTAGCTTGTAAAAGCCAGTGGGGCTGTTGGTAAGAACAGGTCCAGTCTAGTCAAACCAGGTATAGGAAAGTTTATTGTACATCCAAATAGGTTTTGTGTCTCTGCGCAGTGTGCGTGTGGTTTCTATAAAGGGAACCGATACATAGAGTTTTAGTTTACCAACAAACAGTGCTAAATAAGGTACAAGATAACCATAATGTTCCATCAACTGCACATTAAGGCCCAATCCAGAATTTTTTTTTCACTTAGCCTTTCCCCTTTCCTGATTCTCTTTGGTTGGAGGGGTAAGGGTAAGGACCAGATAGCCCCTTCAAACAAAGATTTTTCGGGACCACACTTCAAACAAAGGGGTATGAATTATCTCAGTGTGAACTGGCTATAAGCGGCAACATGGCTGCCCGGAAAGTGAACATAAAGACACATTAATTCTAAGCATTATTGACATTAAAGGTAATTATGCATCCCGTATCAAATCAATATGGGAGGCGATTTGTCCTGTATTTTATAAAGGCCAACACACATTTGAATAAACAAATAAGTATTTTGCACTGTTTGTAATATACAATTACAATAAAATTAATTCCATAAGAAGTATTAGAGAAGCTCATTTTGAGCGTGATTTTGGTGTCTTTTTGTTACCATAGTGACAGAGTCTCCCCGAATGCACGCTGCTAAAGGATTAGTTCACTTTCAAATTAAAAATTTCCTGATAATTTACTTACATCCTTGTCATCCAAGATGTTTACGCCTTTCTTTCTTTTCTTCAGTCGAAAAAGAAATTAAGGTTTTTAATGAAAACATTCCAGGATTATTCTTTTCTTATAGTGGGCTTCAACAGCTACCAAAACAGTTGAAGGTCAAAATTACAGTTTCAGTGCAGCTTCAAAGGGCTATGCATGATACCAGATGATGAATAAGGGTCTTATCTAGCGAAACACTCTGTCATTTAATAAAAAAAAAAAGAAAAAAAAAAAGAAAAATGTATATGCTTTTTATAAACAGCGGGTTTCTGCAAAATTTTTAAGCTCAAATTTAAGACTTTAAGACTCTGCACAATTAAAATTAATAACATATGAGCAGGGTAGGGGCAATGTCTATAGTACCATATTAAACTGTAAAATTACTGTATTAAGGATAATTTACAGTTCAGAAGACAACAAGTTTTATAAAATGATAAACTTTACATTTCAGCCATTTTTTTTTTCAAAAAGTCAAAAGTATTAATTATTATATTTAAACAATTATTATCTATAAATAATTATATAAATTAAATAACATAAATTAGGGGTAAAAGGATATTGACCAACAATTATATCTAATATATAATTTGCTGGGATTTTATTGATAATGATAATTAGACAGTATTTTTGCTAGAGTGTGTTATTGTGCTGATATCTTTTTCTCTAATTGTGCTGGAAGCTGAATCCTGAATTATTCGATATTCTACAATATTCTTTGTCATCACAACAAAAAAAAATAATCACCAAAAAAAAGCTTTATGAGCATTTTTACCTTTAAGACCTTTTTTTTATTTTTATAGTGTGCACTCTTTTAATTCAGATTTTTGCATTTGGTCTGTTACCAAGCAAATGAAATTAGTATCAACAAAATTGATCTTGCAATGCAGAGAGGAAACACAGAAGCTGCATTAGAAGTGGCACTTTAGATGCATTTACACACTATTTAATGCAGCTCTGAGGGACATTAAATATTTTAACCTGCAGTTACAAATGCATAAATAATATTTTGATATATTTTTTATATATAAAACATTGAAAACTGATGTTTAAGATTATTTTAAAATGAAAATTTATTTAAAAATAAATGTGAAATTAAAACTGCCATTCTTAATAAATATTAATAAAGCAAGATGCCCTGTTTGAAGTATATGACATGTATGGTTTATTTAAACTGCAGAGTTAAATTAAAGTTAAAGCTGCAAGCAGCGATGAAAGGGCCCTCGCACCCGGGCTCACCACCATCTGGTGGCCATAGGAGATCAGTGAACGTTGGACCATATGCTTTTAAAATGGTAAATATTTGTTCCAAATTTCCTGCTGCCAAAAAGGTGGCGCTAAGGATTATATCTGAATATCGGCATGTAAATGTCTTCAGGCCAGGACTTTTACCAAGCATGCAAAGTTTCGGGCAGATCAGACATTGAATGTTTAAGTTAGTGTATAAAGGAAGTACCTGTTGCCAGCAGGTGTTGCTAAGATTATAAAGTTCAGGCCAGGACCCATATCAAACACATGAACTTTGGGCAGACCGAATATTGCATGTTTAAGTTTGTTTAAAACAAGTAATTTCCTGTAAGCCAGAAGGTGGCGGTATGATTATAACTGAAATATTGGCCTTAAAAGATCTGTTGAGACCAGGAATCTTATCAAACATGTGAAGTTTAGGGCAGATCAGACATTTCGTGTTTAAGTTAGTTTAAAATAAGTAATTTCCTGTTGCCAGCAGGTGGAGCTATAATTATAATTGAATATTAGCCTTTAGATGTGTTCAGACCAGGAGTCTTATAAAACGTGTGAAGATTGGGGCAGATTGGGCATTGTATGCATGAGTTACAACACCTTCCTCTTTCATATGATTATTAGCATCCTTTAGCACATAGTAAGTGTTGCCTAGCATGTTTGAGAATATTTCTAGCATGATTAGCACACAATGGCATATTTTACTGTGTTGCTAATAGTGCATAAGTGTAAAACATGTCACTTCCTGTTGCCAGTAGGTGGCACTATAACTATAACCAAATATGAGGATGTAGATATCTTCAGGCCAGGACTCTAATCAAACTTGTGAAGTTTGAGGCAGATTGGACATTGTGTGCACAAGTTACAGTAATGTTCTGTAACAGCTGGCATTAATAGCATGCTTTTAACACTGAGCTAAGTGTTGCTAGCATGTTTTTAGCATGCTTCTAGAATTTTGGCCAGCCTATTTAACACTTGTTGATGCTTTTTATTATTTTGCAAGCATCTCCATAACAATGTTACACATGACACTTCCTGTTGCCAGCAGGTGCGCTATGACTATAACTGAATATGGGCATGTTAATGTGTTCAGCCAGGGCTCTTATAAAATGTGTGAAGTTTGGGGCAGATTGGGCATTGCTGCCTGAGTTACAAAAGCTTCCTTTTTCACTGCATTAGTAGCATGCTTTAGCACTTAGCTAAGTGTTGGCTAGCATGTATTAGTATGTTCTCTAGCATGTTGCCAGCCCCTTTAACACTTGCTGACACTTTTTAATATGTTCCTAGGAGTCCCATAACAGTTTCCAGCCATATCATTTCCTGTTACCAGCAGGTGGCGCTAAGGACTATAACTGAATTTGGTCTTGGGTGTTTGTTCAGGACAGAAACACCTTCACATGTGTGAATTTGGGGCATCGTACCTTGCTTGCTTGAGTTACAAGCGACTTTCTGTTTCATACGCGAAACATCAAACTTTGTCAGGCCCCAGGACCCACACCCCTGACCTAAAACTCAAAGTCCTTGCAATTTAACATCCCAATGGTCCTTTATACCCTACGCATTGAGATAACCGATTAAAACTGTAGAGAGATCGTCAAGTACGAGCAGGAAATGCAAAAAACGGCACAAATTTGTACAGGAAGTCAAAATAACTTACTCGGTGGGTTTTTGGATTTGGCCCAAGATCTTTTTTGTAGGTAATGGTTGTTACCGTTATTTTGTTACCGAAGTTCATGCATGACAGGAAATGTAGCTCAGGCGCCTTCGTTGAAATTTAAACAGAGTGGCGCCTATCGAGCCATTTTGCCACACCCCCTTCTGAAACCTATATCAGCTGTAAATTTTCCGCCAGTTCTGATGCATGCTGCAACGTTTCGTGAGTTTTAGAGCAAGTTTAGGCCCTCAAAAATGCGATTCATTACAGAGAAGAAGAAGAAAATATAGCTGCAAGCAGCCGGATGGCGGGGCGGCTCAAGCCACCGTTGCAAACCGCCACCCCGGTGGGCATCAGTTGAACTGTGCCCACGGGGCACATGCATCTTACAGTAACCCTCTGGCAATCAGGTGTTAAATGGGATGACGTAAATTAAAGGGTTAATCCGAACCTTCAAGACTTTGAAATCACATTACACAGAACAATATTCAATAAGAAAGTGAAAGAAAATGATTAATAATCTATTTATATTTTAACCCTTGCTATTTTCTATTCTAATACACATCTTGGCTATGAGCGAAACATCTGTAATAGAGTTTGGCTACTTTGGTATGCAAATAAAAGTTTTCATGCCTTTGAATTTTTTTCCCCTGTTTGCTACTTATCACATTCCAGTCATGAAGCGTTGTGGGGACAAAGGACCACAGAAGGTCACTGAAACAATGTGGGTGTAGTCAAGGTGATCATAAGGGGTTTCCAAGTCTTATATATTTGTTGTTGTTTGGTAGATAATGCAGTTACACAATGGACGTGTCTCTTTTCAAGTAAATTATTATATGCACAACATGAAATAGATAACAAATATAGTCCCCTTCTTCATTTCGTCAGTAAATGCATGATAACTTGAGAAATATGTTGTTCAATTACTAGTAAAATATGATAAAAAGTAATGGTATTTAGGAGATGATAGCTTTTTTGCAAATTACCTAATATTGGGTTTTTATTTAAAGTATTATGACAAAAATAGATGAAATATATAGTGCATTTTTTATTTATGCCCATAAATGAAACCATTTCAAGTCTTTGAACCGATCTTGAAGTCATTTGCTATCCTGTGTCACCATCGTGTGGGAAAACATTACCATTGGTGGCCTCATTTCGGAACAACATGATGAAAGGGGCCAATATTTTGAATGATTACGAATATATAATGATTAGTTACGATTCATATACCCACATTAAAATGCTGATTTACAGGTGGCTGTGAGTTGGATCCTAAAATTGTTTGTGGTTTTTACAATTGTAATACATAAACTATATAATGATTTTAAAAAAAGTACAACAGTGTATTGGTTGTGTCCGAATATTTACCTATTGACCTAGTTAGTTGTATTGTAATGAAGAAGGTTTTTATGACAAACAAAAATGGTCATTGACTAAAAATAACCAAAATTTAATCCAATATTTTTTGGCTATAGGTTTAAGACACCTGGTCGTGTAAAGATGGCTGTTTTCAAATGTTTTTTCGTGGTTTTTTTTTTTTTTGTGGTGTAGGGATTATACATTTGGTAAACAAAAAAGGCCTACTTCAACATTTTACACAGCTGGAAACAAACCTTTTAAGCGGGATTATAGGACCAATGTAACGGTCTATCATCTAAAAAACAAGTTTGATTCTGAAAATAAAAGTGTGTACACCAGTTAAATTTGGGGACAATAGGGTTAATAGTGCCATGTGGGAGGTATAGGGTGTAGATGCAGGAAATGGACAAATCAAATGTAAAAATAACGGGTTAATTGAAAGTATCAATTAAATATAGAATAAATTTTTGTTAGGAAGGCAAAATAAATAAATAACTAAATAAAAATAATAATACTAATAAATTATAAAAAAAGCATGTAAATTTTTGCCATTCTTGATGCATGTGCCAAAGTTCGTGAGTTTTAGAGCAAGTTATAGGCCCTCAAAAATGCGATTCATTTCAGAGAAGAAGAAAGGAAATATAGCCTGCAAGCAGCGATGGCGGGCTCAAGGCCATCCGTGCAAACGCAACCCCTTGAATACTTGGAATAATAAATATTCAGTCTCAAGATCCACTTCAGACCGGTATGTTCTTCAACAGGTTTATGGTCTACGTGGCTGTTTTCTTTTATATTCCACCAAGCTATGATGTATTTGGAAAAGTAATCCTGTACGTGATTTGGTCCGCTTCTGGCGACGAAAAGCCAGAATCAGAATCATATGGAGATCGAGAGATCGATGTTATGTCTAAGCCTCTTAGACAGTCGCGCGCTGCAAATAGTCTTCATTTTCAACTTAAACAGCTCAAAAACACCTGAATTTAGCTATGTGGTCCTAATGGGATGGATTAGTGTGCCATGCGCGGGAATATTGTATGGAATAAGGTCTTAAAACTAGAACACATGCTTTTAATGGTGAGACTCGTTGTGAGACTGCACTCCTATGATGCAGCGGTTGATTTCTCTCAGGTCTGTCTAACTGATCTCTGGACAGACATCAATTATTAATGAGATCTGACCCGCGGTAATAATACATATGTTGGTTCAGCTGGTCAGTGTGAAATGAAATGTGTATATGTATTTGTCCAGTTTCTCGCCGAAAAGCCATCACCATGTTCTTGAGCGCAGAGCAATCGATGTGATGGTCAGCCCCTTAGACAAAGAAAATCTGCACAAGCACTCATATCACTCATTTTCATCTCTATAATATGTTCTTCTAATTGTTTTGTGTTGATTCGGCCGCAGGTTTTATGTAAAAGGCTGTAGTTTCTGTATGTAGACTTTTCCTCCCCTTTCAAGTGTTCAGAAGTCTCGCGCTCTCAGACAGGCTGCAGCAAATATTCAATTTTAAACACTCACAAACATCTGAATTTAGCTCTTGGTGTGTTCTAATTGGCGGATTGTGTTCAATCGCCGTAATATTTTATTTTTAAAAGGTCTTAAACACGAATAAATTCGTTTGTTGTGAGCTCGTTGAGACTGCACGCGCTGATCGGAGCGGTGATTTATCTCTCTTCTATCTCACTGTTCTCTGGCCAGATATCAATTATTAATGAGCCCTGACCGCTAATAATAAGATATGTTGGTTTAGCCTTGTCAGTGGGAATTAAATTGGGCATTTATTTATTTGTATTTTTAACCGATTTAAAAGTGAAACTAAGACTCCTCCCTCTCAGTCCGGGAAATTGCTCCTGTAGAGGCGCAATTTTTCTCAGACAATGGAAGTCTCAGCACACATACACTCCTCACACTGAGTCAAAAATCCATATTCAAATCAAAATAGCCGACTTCCTGTTGGTCGTAGCTAAAGACTGTAAATTAGAAAGTTGTCCATCTTAATAAGAACCAATATATGTACTGAGTTTGGTGTCTGCTAGCTAAAACTAAGCCCCCACTTTTGACAAAAGGTGGCGCTATAGAGTGCCTCCTCCACGCCCTTTTATGTGCTTTTGCCATTGTCTATGTATCATTGATACTGATATGTGTTCTGAGTTTCATGAAATTCTAAGCATGTTATCTGCCTCAAAAATCACCTGAAAAGTATTCCAGTTTGACATGTTGCCATGGCACACTATATTATATATCAATATCCCCTCAACAGTTTTACATGGGCCGTGGTTTGACATTATTCTGATGAAGTTTGAAGCAAATTGAGTAAAAAGAAGATGCTGAATTCAAAGCATTTTGAAAATGACACACTTCCTGCCTGCCAGTTGGTGGCGCTATAACTTTGACTCCTAATATAGTCACATATATGCGATCGGCATCATACAACGAACAAACTGATGAAGTTTAATTAAAATCAGGAAATGTATGTGGATGTTATTAGACAGCAGGAAAACTGTGCCCAGCGAGCACATACACAGTAACCCTCTAGCACAGGGGTGTCCCAACCCTGTTAATGGTGATCAACTGTCATGCAAAGTTTTAGCTCCAACCCTAATCAAACACACCTGAAGCAACTAAGTAAGGCCTTCAGGATCGCTTGAAAATTAAGATAGGTGTGACTGATTAGAGTTGGAGCTAAACTTTGAAGGACACACACACACACACAAACACACACACACAAAGAACAATATATATCGAATTCTTGAAAGACTTTTCAATAAGGTTTTAATTTTTTAAACATATATAAGTTAACATGAAACATCATTCATATAGCATTTATAATCTTAGTTTATATTATGTTCAAAATGGATTACTACATTAATTAAAACGTATAGTTAATGTACATTAGTTTCTGTGCCATGAATTAACATATACAATTTTTTACTAACACAAATAAATGCAGTAAAAAATAGGTTGTTCATATTTAGCTTGTACTAATGTTAAAGACTATTATTATTTAACTATATTAGTTTACATGAACAATAATTAATTAGCATTTATTAATGTTAATTAAAGCTTAGTTAAAATATTTAAATACATTATTTATTATATACATTTTTATTTTATTAGTTTTATTTTAAGATTATTGTTATGTACTGTGAATTACCATAAATAGGCATATTTTATTAAAACTTAATATAAAAAAAGGATTAATAAATAGATCTGAAATCCTTTTAAGATTGTTCATTGTTAGTTCATGTTAGTCAGTGCCTTAACTAATGTAAACCAAAAAGAGCTTATTATGAATTGTATCCAACGCTTTTCATGATCTATAACCATTTTTTAAAATCCTTTTAACGATCAATAAACATTTGTGAAATAATTATATAAATCAATATACCAGTAAAATTAATATTACCTTTTTAAAATACATATTCTTTTTTATTTAAAGATCTATATAAAATGATTTAATGTTCTATAAACATTTCTACAATAATTATTTAAAAGAATACTGAGAGTACAGTGCATTTCCATGCATTATTTTTCATTCGTTCATACACAGACCATGATAAAACATAATTCCACATCACATTATCATTCGTGGTATTACAGTCCTTAACTTTCTCTAATTTTGTGATAGTTTTAATTCTCTGCTGCCCCCTGGGCGTGACAAAGTTATGAAAACTTACTGTGTTTCCTTAAATTGACGACTTCTACATATATAAAAAATTATTAAGAATTAGAATAAAGAATTGAAGAGATATAGTCAAATAAGTGTTGTATTTTTTAATGTTATTTTAATAAATCACTATGGCCACACCGTTCAAGGTATCCTAAACCCGTTCGCAATTTAACATCTTCAGTATATTGGCATCATGTTGACAAAGTTTGGTGTGAACTACTTGTTTCTTCTTGGAGGAGTATGAATTAATTTGCAGGCTGATTTTTAAAAAATACACAATTAAAATCAAAATAGCCAACTCCCTTTTGGTTGTAGCTAATGACTGTAAATTAGAAAGTTGTCCGACTTGATAAGAACAATATATGTACCGAGTTTGGTGTCTATAGCTAAAACTAACCCCCCAAGTTTTAACAATAGGTGGCACTATAGAGTGCCTCCTCCACGCCCTTTTATGAGCTTTTGCCAGTGTCTAGCTATCATTAATACTGATATGTGTTTTGAGTTTCATGTAATTCTGAGCATGTTATCTGCTTCAAAATCAACAGAAAATAATGTTCAAGTTTGACACGTTGCCATGGCAACAATATTATAGATATTAATATCCCCTCAATAGTTTTTGTATCAGCCGTGTTTTGACATTATTCTGATGAGGTTGAAGCAAATTGAGTAAAAATAAGATGCTGAATTCAAAGCATTTTTAAAATGACACAACTTCCTGCTGTCAGTTGGTGGCGCTATAACTTTGGCTCCTAATAGTTACATCAAATGTGATCGGCATCATACAATGAACAAAACTCCTGAAGTTTGATCAAAATCAGAAAATGTATGTGGATGTTATAGACACTTCCTGATTCTCATTTCTCACCATAACTTCATTGTCTTGCCACGGGCAAACCGTTCGAGATATCAAAAATCCCCTGGTAATTTTGCATCCCCATTGTCTTGAGATCATGTTCACTGAGTTTCGAGGCAAACAGCTTGAAAACCTCATAGGAGTATATCAAATTCCAGAGCATACACTTTTTAAAAACAGCCCTGAATAGCCAACTTTCCTGTTGGGTGGGAGCCTATTGCATGAAAAGCGAAAGTTGTTCGGCTCAATGAGATCTATAAGTGTACAGAGTTCATATAAATCATACATGCAAGTATGTGTGGTTATACTTCAAGATTTCGGACTGTGTTCCAGGGGGGTGCTGTAGAGCCACTGTGCCACGCCCAGATCCCAGCCTTGCGGCGTCCTAACTGTCATTAATACTTATATGTGTTTTGAGTTTCATTGAAATTCTATGTATGTTATCTGCCTCAAAAATCACCAGAGAAGAATTTTCAGGTTTGACACGTTGCCATGGCAACAATATTATAGTTATTAATATCCCCTCAATAGTTTTATATCGGCCGTGTTTCGTCATTATCCTGATGAAGTTTGAAGCAAATTGAGTAAAAATAAGATGCTGAATTCAAAGCATTTTGAAAATGACACACTTCCTGCTGCCAGTTGGTGGGGCTATAACTTTGGATCCTAATAGTCACATCTATGTGATCGGCATCATAAAACTAACAAACTCCTGAAGTTTGATCAAGATCAGAAAAATGTATGTTGATGTTATTAGACACTTCCTGTTTTCTCATTTTTGTCATAAATTTGTCGCCTTGCCATGGACAAACCGTTCAAGATATCAAAAATCCCCTGGCAAATTTGCATCCCAAATTTCACCAAATCATGTTCACCGAGTTTTGAGGCAAACAATTGAAATTCCTCAGAGGAGTATTTCAAATTCCAGAGCATGCTTTTTTTAAACAGCCCTGAATAGCTGACTTCCTGTTGGGCGGAGCCTATGACATAGAGCGTGAAAGTTGTTCGGCTCAGTGAGATCTATAAGTGTACTGAGTTTCATATGGATATGTGTAAGTATGTGTGAGCTATGGTTCAAGATTTCTGACTGTGTTCCAGGGGGTGCTGTAGAGCCCCTGTGCCACACCCAGGTCCCATCCTCTGCGGCGTCCTGATGGCTGCAGGTTCCAATGTGAGTTTTTGAGTATGTTAAGGCCCCCAAAAACCCGCGAAAGTTTAAAAGAAAAATGAAAAAAATAAGAATAATACTTAGGAAAACAAGAGGGCTCTTCGCCCCTTCGGGCTTGAGCCCTAATAATAATAATCCTAAGAAAAACAAGAGGGCCCTGCGCCCATTGGCTCGGGCTCTAATAAGAATAACTCTTATGAAAACAATAGGGCTCTTCGCCCCTTTGGGCTTGAGCCCTAAATATAGCTGCAAGCAGCGATGCCGGGCCCGAGCTGTCAGCGCAAACGCCACCCCGGTGGCATCAGTAAAACTATGCCCAGTGGACACATACACAGCAACCCTCTAGCCACAGGGGTGTCCAATTCTGTTAATGGCGATCGACTGTCCTGCAAAGTTTAGATCAAACCCTAATCAAACACACCTAAAGCAACTAATTAAGGTCTTCAGGATCGCTTGAAAATTAAAGGTAGGTGTGACTGATTAGAGTTGGAGCTGAAGTTTGTAGGACAGTCGATTGCCAGGAAAAGGATTGGGCACACTTACTTTAGCAGTTTGGAATTAAGGGATACAGCAATGAAAGGGTTAATCCGAACCATCAAGAGACACACACAACACAATATATAAAACTTGAGTAACACTTCCAATAAGGTTTCAGTTATTAACATTAATTATGTTAAATTACATTAACAACAATTGTATGGCATTTATTAATGTGAGTCTCTCTCTCTGTCTTTCTCACACACTCACTTACACACACACACATACACACACACACACACACACACACACACAAATAAATTATTATAAAACTTTTCAATAATAAGGATTTAGTTTTTAACATTATATAAGTTAACGTGCATCATTTATATAGCATTTATGAATCTTAGTTAATATTATGTTCAAAATAGATTACTACATTATTAATTAAAATTTATAGTCAATATACATCAGTTACTGTACCATGATTTAACATTATTTTTTTTACTAACAAACAAATGCAGTAAAAATATGTTGTTCTTACTTAGCTTGTACTAATGTTAAAGACTATACCACCTAACAATATTATTTTAAATTATATATATATATATAAACATATAAATATATATATACAGTATATGTATATATGTGTGTGTGTGTGTGTGTGTTAATTAGTTAATATTTTAATACATTATTTACTAATTATTTTTTTACTATTTACTAATACTAATCTTACTAATTTTTTATTTACACTTTTATTTTAAGATTGTTTATGTACTGTGAAATAACATGAACATTAATATTTTAAATGATAGGATTAACTAACATAGAAAAAAAATTAACAAATTATATGAAAAATTGATTGTTCAGTGTTAGTTCATGTTAGTTAATGCATTAACTAATGTAAACCAAAAGAGAGCTTATCATAAATTGTTGCCAACATACTTCATGATCTATAACCATTTTTAAAAATCCTTTTAATGATCTATAAACATTTTTGAAATGATTATATAAAACTATATTACCAGTAAAATTCATTAGCTTTTTAAAATACATATTATTTTTCTTTGAAAGATTTTTATAAATGATTTAAATGCTCTATAAACGTTTCTACAACAATTATTTAAAAGTAATCCTATAGCTCCATCTAGTGGTGGCCATGATTGGTATTACACACTGCACGTTTGTTGTTGCTGTCTGAACCAGTCAAAATGAAGCGCGCCTAAATGGAGCGTGAGAACAGAACAGACTGGGCATATGCCTACGTAACGCCTGGTTCACGAGCTCTATCTGTAATCCGTATTTTTTCCGAGCCCATGTTAATGGATCAGAGCGTTCACACTGCACACGGTAAAAGATGTGAACAGAATAGGTTAGAAATAAAAAGGTGCGAAAAGAATGAATATCTAGCGCATGAGCATAGAGAGTGCACAGGACACAGTTTGAGCGAGAGGAGACACGTATTAAGTGCGCGCATTCCATCCTATCCAAACCAGAACATAACTTATCACACAACTCATGTCTTGTTATGAAACAAAAGAAAAGGAAATCTGCATGTGAACAGAGAGATTCGCGCTCGCGCATTATTTTAATGTGCTTTCGTGTTACAATAACATGCTTTGGCTGTTGCTTCTGCACCGCATACACATACTGTATACGCACTGCAGACGGAGTACGTGTGAACCTGTATAATGTAAAACAAATCTATTTCAACACCTGAGGCACCGCTACAATGATCTCTATGACCAATGCATGGCAAGAAAACATGCCTAATAATTCAGCACTCCTGAATGTTTTTCACTTCCAGCCTTCAAGGACAATTATATATCACTCATAAGTGATTAAATACCAAATGTACAGTATTTATTAAGATTGATGTGATTTGGAATTGGTAAAATGTGCTTGGAAAAAAAAATATCATCATAATATCAATGTGCCTAATTATTCACACACACTTGATGAACAAGCAGATTTTGACGATTTTATTGACCTATTATCCATACAGCATTTGTAAAATCGTATTTTTGCCTGCATTACAGCTTAGTCTTCATCTGTGAGCTGAACTGTTCTACTGTTATATCCATGAGATTGTGTAAATTCAGATAAATGTCATGTTACAGGATGTCTATCTTAGGTCAGTAGCCAAATGAGTTTCAAATTATTATTTGCAGAATAAAAAAAATGATCTATTTATATTTTAATAAACATAAATATTCTAACCGAATTATAGAAATTGTGTTGTCAGAGGCTTCCTGTTGTTTTGACTAAATTAGAAAGTTGGCGTCTTGATAAGAACAATTTATGTACCGAGTCTGGTGTCTGTAGCTAATACCCCCCCCACTTTTGACAAAATTGGCGCTATAGATTGCCTCCTCCACGCCCAAATGACCTTTTTGCCATTTTCAAGCTATAGAGGCCTACAATTCTGGAGATTTTAGCTGCCTCAAAATCACCAGAACAGAATATTTCAAGTTTGACACGTTGCCATGGCAACACTATTATTAGAAAGCATTCGGCTGTACTTTGTCATTATTCTGATGAAGTTTGAAGCAAATCGAGTAAAACTAAGATGCTGAATTCAAAGCATTTTGAAAATGACACACTTCCTGCTGCTAGTTGGTGGCGCTTTAACTTTGACTCCTAATAGTTACATATATGCGATCAGCATTATACAACAAACAAACCAATGAAGTTTCATCAAAATCAAGGAATGTATGTAAATGTTATTAGACATTTCCTGCTTGTCATTTTTTACCCTAAATTCAACACCTCGCCACGGGAAAACCGTGCGAGATATCAAAAATATCTTCACGATTTAGCATCCCCAATGTCTTGAGATCATGTTCACCGAGTTTTGTGGCAAACGGGTGGAGTTCCTCAGAGGAGTATATCAAATTCCAGAGCATGTGTTTTTCACAAAACCCTAAATAGCAAACTTCTTGTTGGGGGAAACTTATGACATGCAGTGCGAAACTTGTTTGGTTTGATGAGATCTACAGTACATGTGGACCGAGTTTCATATGTATACGTGCAAGTATGCATGATATATTCAAGCCCTCACAGTATTCCAGGGGGCGCTGTAGAGCCCCTGTGCCACGCCCATGTATCAGTCTCTGCCCGGCCCTAATGGCCGCAGATTTCAAGGTGTGTGGCAATTTTCAAGACTTTTTAAGCTTGTTAAGGACCCCGAAAGCCCCCAAAACCTTGGAAAAAATTAGAGGAATAAAGAAAGAAAAAATAATCCTAAGGAAAACAATAGGGCTCTTCGCCCTTTGGGCTTGAGCCCTAATAATAAACAGAGCAGATACAATAGGGTCCTCACACCATCGGTGCCCGGGCCCTAATAATAATAATAATAATAATAATAATAATAATAATAATAAATATAGCAATTCCAAGAGGGTCCTCGCGCCACCGGTGCTCGGGCCCTAATTAAACCTGCAAGCAGCGATGAAAGGGCCCTCGCACCCGGGCTCACCACCACCCAGTGGCCATAGGAGAACAGCGAACATTGGGCCATATGCTTATAAAAAGGTCAATATTTGTGCCACATTTCCTGCTGCCACAGGTGGGGCTATGATTATAACTGAATATCGGCATGTAAATGTCTTTAGACCAGGACTCTTACCAAACATGCAAAGTTTCGGGCAGATCAGACATTGCATGTTTAAGTTAGTGTAAAAGAAGAAATTTCCTGTTGCCAGCAAGTGGCCCTATGACTATAAATAAATATTGGCCTAAAGATGAGTTCAGGCCAGGACCCATATCAAACACATGAACTTTGGGCAGACCGGATATTGCATGTTGTGGTTTGTTTAAAACAAGTAATTGTCGCCAGAAGGTGGCGGTATGATTATAACTGAAATTTGGCCTTACCTTTTTCATTGATCTGTTGAGGACCAGGAAATCTTATCGAAAACATGTGAAGTCTTAGGGCAGATCAGACATTTCATGTTTAAGTTAGTTTAAAATAAGTAATTCTTGTTGCCAGCAGGTGGTGTGTATAATTATAATTGAATCTCCCTTAGGAGTGTTCAGGCCAGGACTCTTATAAAACGTTTGAAGATTGGGGGCAAACAACACCAATTGTATGCAAAGAGTTACAACAATTTCCTGTTTCATAGTATTAATCGACATCCTTTAGCACATAGTAAGTGTTGCTAGCATGTTTGAGAATATTTTTAGCATGATTAGCACACAATTGCATATTTGTACGGTTTGTTGTACATAGTGCAGAAAAACATTAGCTCGATGTCACTTCCTACATTAATCAGTATGTGACACTATAACTATAACCAAATATGAGCATGTAGATATCTTCAGGCCAGGACTCTTATCAAATTTGTTCAATTTGGGGCAGATTGGACACTGTATGCCTGAATAGAGTAACTACATGTTTCACTGCATTAATAGGATGCTTTAGCATTTAACTAAGTGTTCACAGTGTGTGTGTGTTCACTGCTGTGTGTGTGCACTTTGGATGGGTTAAAAGCAGAGCACGAATTCCGAGTATGGGTTACCATACTTGGCTGTATGTCACGTCACTTTCACTTTCACTTTCACTTTCCTGTTTCACTGCATTAATAGGATGCTTTAGCATTTAACTAAGTGTTGCTAGCATGTTTTAATATGTTTCTAGCATGTTGCCAGTGTATTTAGCACTTGCTGACACTTTTTAATATGTTGCTAGGAGTCCTAAACAGTGTTACACATGACACTTCCTGTTGCCAGCAGGTAGCGCTGTGACTATAACCAAATACGGGCATGTTGATGTGTTCAGGACAGGACTCTTGTAAAACGTGTGAATTTTGGGGCAGATCGGATATTGCTAGCCTGAGTTACAAAAACTTCCTTTTACACTGCATTAGTAGCATGTTTTAGCACTTAGCTAAACATGTTTTAGTATGTTTCTAGCATGTTGCCAGCCTATTTAACACTTGTTGACACTTTTTAATATGTTCCTAGGAGTCCATTACAGTGTTAACCATGTCACTTCCTGTTACACGCAGGTGGCGCTATGACTATAAATGAATTTGTTCATGAGTGTTTGTTCAGGACAAAACACCTATCACACATGTGAAGTTTGGGGCAGATCGGACATTTGTGTGCTGAGTTACAGCAATGTCCTGTTTCACAGCGAAACATCAAAATTTGAAAGGCCACCAGGGCTACACAGCCCTTTTGAAAACTCCAAAATCTTCGCAATTTAACGTCACAAAGGTCTTACGATGACCCTCACCATGGCGGGCTCAAGCCCGATTAAAACTGTAGGAGGAGTTCGTCAAAGTACGAGGCATGAAAATGGCAAAAACTGCACAAAAATCGAATAGGAAATTCAAAAATATAGCTGCAAGCAGCGATGGCGGGCTCAAGCCATCAGCGCAAACGCCACCCTGGTGGCATCAGGTAAACTGTGCCCAGCGGGCACATGCATTTACAGTAACCCTCTGGCACTCAGGTTTTAAGGGATACAGCAATTAATGGGTTAATCCGAAGCATCAAGACTTTGAAATCACATACACAGAACAATATTCATTAAGAAAGTGAAATTAAATGATTAATAAACTATTTATTCGAACCCTTGCTATTTTCTATTCTAATAAAAGTATTGGCTATGGAACATCTGTAATAGAGTTGGCTAGCTGGATGCAAATAAAGTCATGCCTTTTATTTTTTCCCCTGTTTGCTATTTCACATTCCAGTCACTGAAGCGTTGTTGGCAAAGACACAGAAGGTAACTGAAACAATGCGGTTTAAGTCAAGGTGATCATTAGGGGTCCAAGCACATTGGTTTGTGTAGATGATGCAGTTACACAATGAACGTGTCTCTTTTCAAGTAAATTATGAGTCCTTATGTGAGTACTATTATATGTAAAACATGAAAATAGATAACTAATATAGTGTCCCTTCTACACTTTTTCAGTAATGTGTGATAACTTGAGAAATATGTTGTCAATACTATTAAAATAACAAAAAGTAATGGTATTTAGGAGATGATAGCTTTTGCATAATTACTATATTGGGCTTTATTAAAGTTTATGAAAAAAGAATGAATGTATATGCATATTTTTATTTATGCACATAAACGAAACATTTTCAAGTCTTTGAACAGATCATGAAGTATTTGCTATCCTGTGGCGCCATCGAGTGGACAACTTTAGCATTGTGGCCTTCATTTCTGAACAACATTATGAAAGGGGCCAATATTTTTTGAATGATTACAAATATTTAATGATTATTTTACTGATAATATACCCACATTAAAATCTAATTTACAGGTTCTGTATCTTATTTCATGCTTTAAGAGTTTAATTTTCAACTTACATTTTTAAGCAGTGTTGAATGATTACTATGTGAGTTGCTAAATTTGACTATCACAATTATAATACATAAACTATATAATGATGAAAAAAGTACAACAGTTATTGTTTTCATAATATTTACTATTGACAGTTGTTATTTTGTATTGTAATGAAGAAGTTTTTTTATGACAACAAAAATAGTCATTACTAAAAATTAAACACTAATTTAATTCATAGTTGTTATTTTTTTTTATAGGTTAAGCACCTTTTTGTAAAGATGGCTGTTTTCCAAAGTTTTTTTTTTTTTAGGATTTACATTTAAAAAAAAAATTAGCCTACTTCAAACATTTTAAGCAGCTTGAACAAAACCTGTTGATATTTATTATAGACCACTGTAACTGTCTATAATCTAAAAAAACAAGTTTATTATGAAAATAAAAGTGTGTACACCAGTTTAAATGGACGATAAAGAAATTGCTAACAATAGTTTAATAGAGCATGTTTTAGGTATTTAGGTGTTTAGATGCTGGACAAATCAAATGTAAAATAACATGTAATCGATTTAATTAAATATATAAAAACTCTTTATAGAACAACAAACAATAATAAAAAAAAAAAAAAAAAAAAAAAAAAAAAAAAAAAAAAAAAATAATAAAAAAAACAAACACACACACACACAAAAAAAAGCAGCCAGGAGGAATGGTTTTCTGTTTTTTATAGATTAAAATTGAAAACAGAAAGCAGCTCAAAAATCCAGTATCATGGTCCAGTATCATGGTCCAATTCAGATTTATTTCTCAAAAGTTTATGTTCACGTGGCTGTTTTCGTTTATATTGCCAAGCTATTGTGTATTTTGAAATAATCTTGTACTTGATTTGGTCGTTCTTCCGACGAAAAGCCAGAATCAGCGTCCGCTGGAGCTCGTGAGATAGATGTTATTCTGCCCTTAGACTGTCTCGCGCTGTCAAATAGTCTTTAATTTCCACACATACACGGGTCACAAACACCTGAATTTAGCTCTTGTTGTGTTCTTATGGGTGGATTGTGTGCATTCGCGGTAATATTTTATTTTAAAAAAGCTCTTAAAAACTATAAAAATGCTTTAACTGTGAGCTCGTTGTATGACTGCACGCGCTGATGCAGCGGTGATTTCTCTCTGGTCTTTCTTAATGTTCTGGCCAGACATCAATTATTAATGAGCCCTGACCCGCTAATAATAAGATATGTTGGTTTAGCTTGTCAGTATGAATTCAATTTATTTATTTATTAGTATTTTTAACCGATTTAAAAGTGAAACTAAGCGAGACTCCTCCCTCTCAGTCCCGGGAATTGCTCCTGTAGAGGCGCAATTTCTCTCAGACAATGGAAGTCTCAGCACACATACACTCATCACACAGAGCCAAAAAATCCATATTCAAATCAAAATAGCCGACTTCCTGTTGGTCGTAGCTAATGACTGTAAATTAGAAAGTTTGTCCGTCTTGATAAGAACAATATATGTACCGAGTATGGTGTCTGTTGGTGTCATGTTATCTGCTTCAAAATCAACAGAAAATAATGTTCAAGTTTGACATGTTGCCATGGCAACAATATTATATATATTAATATCCCCTCAATAGTTTTGTATCGGCCGTGTTTTGACATTATTCTGATGAAGTTTGAAGCAAACTGAGTAAAAATACGATGCTGAATTCAAAGCATTTTTAAAATGACACACTTCCTGCTGTCAGTTGGTGGCGCTATAACTTTGACTCCTAATAGTCAATTACATGTGATCGGCATCATACAATGAACAAACTCCTGAAGTTTGATCAAAATCAGAAAATGTATGTGGATGTTATTAGACATTTCCTGTTTCTCATTTTTTGCCCTAATTTCAATGCCTCGCCACAGACAAACCTTTCGAGATATCAAAAATCCCCTGGCAATTTTGCATCCCCAATGTCTTGAGATCATGTTCACTGAGTTTCGTGCAGAACGGGTGGAAAACCTCAGAGGAGTATTTCAAATTCCAGAGCATGCTTTTTTTAAACAGCCCTGAATAGCTCACTTCCTGTTGGGCGGAGCCTATTGCATGAAAAGCGAAAGTTGTTCGGCTCAATGAGATCTATAAGTGTACAGAGTTTCATATAAATACATGCAAGTATGTGTGAGCTATACTTCAAGATTTCTGACTGTGTTCCAGGGGGCGCCGTAGAGCCACTGTGCCACGCCCGGATCCCAGCCTCTGCGGCATCCTAACTATCATTAATACTTATATGTGTTTTGAGTTTCATGAAATTCTATGTATGTTATCTGCCTCAAAATCACCAGAGAAGAATATTCAGGTTTGACATGTTGCCATGGCAACAATATTATAGTTATCAATATCCCCTCAACAGTTTTATATCGGCCATGTATTGTCATTATTCTGATGAAGTTTGAAGCAAATTGAGTAAAAATACGATGCTGAATTCAAAGCATTTTGAAAATGACACACTTCCTGCTGCCAGTTGGTGTCGCTATAACTTTGGATCCTTATAGTCACATCAATGTGATCAGCATCATAAAACGAACAAACCCCTGAAGTTGGATCAAGATCAGAAAATGTATGTGGATGTTATTAGACACTTCCTGTTTCTCATTTTTCGCCCTAATTTCAACACCTCGCCACGAGCAAACCGTTCGAGATATCAAAAATCCCCTGGCAATTTTGCATCCCCAATGTCTTGAGATCATGTTCACCGAGTTTCGAGGCAAACAGTTGAAATTCCTCAGAGGAGTATTTCAAATTCCAGAGCATGTGTTTTTCACACAAACCCTAAATAGCCAACTTCCTGTTGGACGGAGCTTATGACATGCAGTGCGAAAGTTGTTTGGTTTAATGAGATCTACATGTGTACCAAGTTTCATATGTATACGTGCAAGTATGCATGATATATGGCCCTCAATATTCCAGGGGGCGCTGTGGAGCCCCTGTGCCACGCCCGTGTATCAGTCTCTGCCCGGTCCTAATGGCCGCAGGTTCCAGTGTGTGTGCCAATTTTCAAGACTTTTTAAGCATGTTAAGGGCCCCAAAAGCCCCCGAGACGTTAGAAAAAAATAATAATAAATATAGCTGCAAGCAGCGATGGCGGGCTCAAGCCATCAGCGCAAACGCCACCCCGGTGGCATCAGTCAAAGTGTGCCCAGCGGGCACATGCATTTACAGTATCCTGCTGGGCCCTCAGGTATAGCTGCAAGGGATACGGCAATTAATCGGGTTAATCCGAAGCATCAAGAACTGTGAAATCACATACACAGAACAATATTCATTAAGAAAGTGAAATTAAATGATTAATAACTATTTATTCGAACCCTTGCATTTTCTATTCTAATAAGAGTCTTGGCTGTGGAACACCTGTAATAGAGTTGGCTAGCTGATGGCAATGATAAGTCATGCCTTTTATTTGTTCCCCTGTTTTGCTATTTCACATTCCTAATCACTGAAGCGGCTTGGCCAAAGACCACAGAAGGTAACTGAAAACAATGCTGGTTAAGTCAAGGTGATCATAAGGGGTCCATCTCCATGGCACAATTGTTTGTGTAGATGATGCAGTTTCAAACATTGGACGTGTCTCTTTTCAAGTAAATTATTATACGCACAAGACATGAGAATAGATAACAAATATAGTGTCCCCTTCTTCACTTTTTCAGTAATGCGTGATAACTTGAGAAATATCACAATACTATTTGTGTAGATAATGCAGTAATGGTATTTCGGAGAAGTGATAGTTTTTTTCATAATTACTATTATTAGGTTTTATTAAAGTTTATGAAAAAAGAATGAATGTATAACGCATTTGATTTATTTACATAATGATAACAGTTTCAAGTCTTTGAACAGATCTTGAAGTATTTGCTGTCCTGTGGCGCCATCGAGAACAACATGCATGTTGCCCTTCATTTTTGAACAATATTATGAAAAGGGACCAATATTTTTGATTGATTATAAATTTTTGAAATGATTAGTTTACTGATAATATACCCACATTTATGAAAAAGAATGAATGTATATGTATCTTATTTCATGCTTATCATTATTCATGAGGTTTCAAACACTTACATTTTAAGTCTTTGAATGATTACTATGTATTGCTAACTTTGTTTTGTTTTTTACAATTAAAATACATAAACTATGGCCTGATGAAAAATACAACATTATGAAAGTTTTCATAATATTTACTTGACAATCGTTACCAATATTGTAAAGAAGAAGGTTTTTATGACAACAAAAATGGGTTATTACTAAAAATTAAAACACAGGAGTTCTGAATCTTTTTATATTTTTTTTTTTAAGTTGTTTTTTTTTTTTTTTAGGATTTAAGCAAAAAAATGAGCCTACTTAACATGATTTTAAGCAGCTTTGAACAAAACCTGTTAATTATTTATATAGATAGACCACGTAACTGTATGCAAAAATCTAAAAAAAACAAATTGTATTTGATAAATAAAAACTGTGTACACCAGTTTAAACTGGACGATAAAAGAAATTTATAACAATAGTTAATAGAGATTTTTTAGGTTTATAGGGGTTTAGGCAGAAATTTAATTTAATTAATATAGTTTTTTATTCTTGTTAGAGCAAAAAAAAAAAATAATAATAAAAAAAAAATAATAAATACATGAATACATACAAAAAAGCAGCACAAGACGAATGATTTCCTGTTTTATTAGATTAACAATTAAAGACAGAAAGCAGCTGGTAAATGCAGTCAAACTTTAATATTCAATCTGTGTATCATGAACACCTCAGAATTATTTCTCAACTGTTTATGTGAAACTGACTGTTTTCATTTATATTCGCCAAGCTATTATGTATTTTGAAATAACCTTGTTCTTGATTTGTTAGTTCTTGCCAGAATCAGTACATCTGGAGCTAATAGAGCATCGATAGTTTATTCTGCCCTTAGACAGTCTCGCAAATCAGCTGTTACAAATAGTCTTTCAATTTTCCACAATCAAACAGCTTACATTAATACCTGAAATTTAGCTCTGGTTGTGTTCTAATTATATGGTGGATTGTGTGCATTCGCGGAATATTTACACACATTTTAAAAAGCAGCTTAAACTATCAAAAATGCTTTTATTGTGATTTAAAATTGAAAACTGAACGCAGCTGATGCATGCGGTGATTTCTCTCTGGTCTTTTCTCACTGTTCTGATCCAGACAGATCAATTATTAATGAGTTTCTGAGCCGGTAAGAATAAGTTTTTGTTTATGTTGGCCAGCTATTGAGTATTGAAATAAATGTGTACTTGATTGTCTGTTTCTCAGCCGAAAAACCAGAACCAGTGTTCTGGAGCGCAGAGCAATCGATGTGATGTTCAGCCCTTAGACAAAGAAAATCTCACAAAGAGCTCATAATCACGTCATTTTCATCTCTATAATATGTGTTCTAATGGTTTTTGTGTGATTCGCCGCTGTGTTTTAATGTAAAAAGGCTGTAGTAAGCATTCTTGTATGTACACTTTTTTTCCCTTCAAGTGTTCAGAACTCTCGCGCTGTCAGACAGGCTGCAGCAAATATTTCATTTTAACAATGTTAACAGCTCACAACATCTGAATTTAGCTCTTGGTGTATTCTAATTGGCGGATTGTGTGCAATCGCCGTAATATTTTATTTTTAAAAGGGTCTTAAACAAGAATAGAACTCGTTTGTTGTGAGCTCGTTGAGACTGCACACGCGCTGATCAGAGCGGTGATTTATCTCTCGTCTTTCTCTTAATTCTCTGGCCAGACATCAATTATTAATGAGCCCTGACCCGCTAATAATACGATATGTTGGTTTAACTTGTCAGTGTGAATTAAATTAATTTATTTATTTGTATTTTTAAGCGATTTAAAAGTGAAACTAAGCGAGACTCCTCCCTCTCAGTCCCCGGAATTGCTCCTGTAGAGGCGCAATTTCTCTCAGACAATGAAAGTCTCAGCACACATACACTCCTCCACACAGAGCCAAAAATCCATATTCAAATCAAAAATAGCCGACTTTACCTGTTGGTCGTAGCTAATGACTGTAAATTAGAAAGTTGTCTGTATTGATAAGAACAATATATGTACCGAGTCTGGTGTGGTGTCTGGGGGTGACATGTTATCTGCTTCAAAATCAACAGAAAATAATGTTCAAGTTTGACATGTTGCCATGGCAACAATATTATAGATATTAATATCCACTCAATAGTTTTGTATCGGCCGTGTTTTTGACATTATTCTGATGAAGTTTGAAGCAAATTGAGTAAAAAATACGATGCTGAATTCAAAGCATTTTTAAAATGACACACTTCCTGCTGTCAGTTGGTGGCGCTATAACTTTGGCTCCTAATAGTCACATCTATGTGATCGGCATCATACAATGAACAAACTCCTGAAGTTTGATCAAAATCATAAAATGTATGTGGATGTTATTAGACACTTCCTGTTTCTCATTTCTTGCTCTAATTTCAACGTCTCGCCACAAGCAAACCGTTCGAGATATCAAAAATCCCCTGGCAATTTTGCATTCCCAATGTCTTGAGATCATGTTCACTGAGTTTCGAGGCAAACAGCTAGAAAACCTCAGAGGAGTATATCAAATTCCAGAGCATGCACTTTTTAAACAGCCCTGAATAGCCGACTTCCTGTTGGGCGGAGCCTATTGCATGAAAAGCGAAAGTTGTTCGGCTCAATGAAATCTATAAGTGTACCAGAGTTTCATATAAATACATGCAAGTATGTGTGAGCTATACTTCAAGATTTCTGACTGTTTTTCCAGGGGGCGCCGTAGAGCCACTGTGCCACGCCCGGATCCCAGCCTCTGGCGCTGTCCTAACTATAACTCATTAATACTTATATGTGTTTTGAGTTTCATGAATTCTATGTATGTTATCTGCCTCAAAATCACCAGAGAAGAATATTCAGGTTTGACATGTTGCCATGGCAACAATATTATATTTATCAATATCCCCTCACAGTTTTATATCGCCCATGTTTTGGTCATTATTCTGATGAAGTTTGAAGCAAATTGAGTAAAATACTAAGATGCTGAATTCAAAGCATTTTGAAATGACACACTTCCTGCTGCCAGTTGGTGGCGCTATAACTTTGGATCCTAATATATCACATCAATGTGATCAGCATCATAAAACGAACAAAAACCCCAATGAAGTTGGATCAAGATCAGAAAATGTATGTGGATGTTATTAGACACTTCCTGTTTCTCATTTTTCGCCCTAATTTTCCACACAGCTTCGCCACGAGCAAACCGTTCGAGATAATCGAAAATCCCCTGGCAATTTTGCATCCCCCATGTCTTGAGATCATGTTCACACCGAGTTTCGAGTAAGAACAGTGTTGTGGAAAACCTCAGAGGAGTATACATCAAATTCCAGAGCATGCTGCTTTTTTGAAACAGCCAGAACCCTGAATAGCTGACTTCCTGGTGGGCGGAGCTTATGACATAGAGTGCAAACAGTTTGTTCAGCTCAATGAGATCTATAAGTGTACTTAGTTTCATATGAATACGTGCAAGTATGTGTGAGCTATGGTTCAAAGATTTCTGACTGTGTTCCAGGGGCAGCGCCGTAGAGCCCCTGTGCCCCGCACCGTGGATCCCATCCTCTGCGGGCGGGTACCTGATGGCCGCAGATTCCAATGTGTGTGCCAATTTTCCAATACAGTTTTTGAGTATGTTTAGGCCTCCAAAAACCCCCGAAACTTGGTTTACAAAAGATAATAAACAAAATACGATAATCCCTTGAGGAAAACAGATGGGCTCTTCGCCCCTTCGGGCTTGGAGCCCTAATAAGAATAATCCTAATAGGAAATTCATAACTAGGCAATTCCATAGCGTCCTCATGTCTCGGTGCTCGGCCCTAAGAAATAAAGCATGTCACGACAGCGATGACTGCCTCTCGCCACCCGGGCCTCACCCCACCCCGGTGGCTTTTGTAAAACTGAACCCCGCAAGATATTATCGTTTTGGGGTTTAAATAGTAAGAATCGGTCAGTCAGTCATTTATATGATCGGGCAATTGAACGGGTTAATCCGAAGCTCAGTGGCGACTATTGAAACCCATACTGGACAATCGTCATTCGAAAGTGAAATTCAGAAGATCCGCACTTTTTATCGAAGCATCTGAAATTTAGTGCAGATTGAACAAAAATTCGTGGGTTTTATAAAGGCATGAGGTTCCATTGGACACCGGTGGCGCATATAACTTCATAACTTTTATTTTTTCTCCCCGTTTAATATCTCACAGGCCTGTGACTGAGCATTGTGGGCAAAAGGACACAGAAGTTTGGTGCAGAATTTGACATGTAATGTTAAGTTAGTCATAAATGGGTCCAAGCACATGGTTTGCCTCCTTGATGGCCAGCAGTCTTCTACTTATTATAGTGGAATAATGACCTTTCATATGTTTCATGCCAAGGACTCTTTTCTAACATGTGAAGTTGGGGAAGATCGGACAATCTTATGCCTGAGTTACAACAACTTCTATTCCCATGGCGAGACTCGAACTTTGTCACGGCGCCAGGTGGCGCTATTATTATAAACTGAATATCGGCCTTGTTTAGATATCTTCCGGCCATGACTCTTTCCAATATTTGAAGTTTGGTGCAGATTGGAACATTGCATGTTTAAGTAGTGCAAAACAAGCCATTCCTGTTGCCAGCAGGTGTAGCGTATGATTTAGTGGAATAATGACTTCAGACGTGATCAGGCCAAGCTCTTTCGAACATGTGAAGTTTGGGGAAGATCGGCCATCTTATGCCTGAGTTACAACAAGTTCTATTCCATGGCGAGGGACATAAACTTGTCAGGCGCCATG
>NC_056615.1:23711117-23711233 GCF_018340385.1 Cyprinus carpio
GATTGGTAAAATGTGCTTGGAAAAAAAAAATATCATCAGAATATCAATGTGACTAATTATTATGCACTCTGTGAAAAAGCATTTTTAATGATTTTATTGACCTATAAGCATTTGTA
>NC_056615.1:23711444-23711689 GCF_018340385.1 Cyprinus carpio
ATTTTAATGTTATTTCAAAAAACCACAGCAAAACCATTCAAGCTATCCAAAATTCCTTCACAATTTAAGTTCCTCAATGTTTTGGCATCATGTAGACAAAGTTTGGTGTGCATAGTGTAATTTTCCTCTGAGAAGAAAACATTAATTCCCAGCTATATTTTTCCAAAAATCCATATTTAAATCAAAATACCCGACTTCCTGTTGGTCGTAGCTGATGACTGTGAATTAGAAAGTTGTCCGTCTTG
>NC_056615.1:23714383-23714457 GCF_018340385.1 Cyprinus carpio
TGCAAATGTGCATTTTTTATTTATGCACATAAATGAAACATTTTCAAGTCTTTGAACAGATCTTGAAGTATCTG
>NC_056615.1:23714464-23714546 GCF_018340385.1 Cyprinus carpio
ACTATAACTGAATATGGGAATGTAGATATGTTCAGGTCAGGAGTCTTATCAAACATGTGAAGTTTGGGGCAGATTGGACATT
>NC_056615.1:23715547-23721964 GCF_018340385.1 Cyprinus carpio
GTGACACCTTTTCCTGTCTAATTGGCCTTTATCATACCTTTGTGTTTGCTGTCTTGTGTCAGTCCGTAAGCATTGTTTGAAGCTCAAATCTTCTCCTTGCTAGTCGAAGTTTTCTGATCCAGCTTTGTTATTTTTATTTTTCCTGTCTAATTGGTCTGGTGTTCCTGTTTTTTGTCCTTTTTACCTGCCTGGCCCTCTAGGACTCTGGGATGGTTTCTGCCTTGCCTCTCGTTACTCTGAAGCCTGTGTCTACCAGGCAGCCGACTCCACTCACCTCTCTCTCGGCATTGCCTCTGAATTCCAGCGACGGCTTTCCAGTGCTGACTCGCCACCTTCCCCTCGCCGCTGTCCGGCTGACGTCGGTGAAATCTCCGCGCTGGTCTTTCTGACGGAGTGCTGGCGGTTTTGTTATCCAGCCAATTAAATCCTAATTTTTGGTGTTGATAAACTTTTATTATTCATCCGTAGTTGGATCCTAGTCTTGATTCTGACTATATATATATATATATATATACATATATATATATATATATATATAATATATATATATATATATTTATGTATATATATATATGTATATATATATGTATATATATGTATGAAATGCAATTTTAATCAATTTTTATTGTATTACAGGGTGTATAATTGTATGCACATTCTTCTGTGTGATATATTAAATTCTGTCACCTAATTTACTGTCTTGTATTCACAAATGCATGTTTAATTCTCACCATGTGATGTTTTTAGTGGTGAAGGCACTAAGGAGCCACTGAATGTCCAGAATCTTAACGGGAAGAAGCACCAGATGGGTGGAGTTGTCAAAGTCTATGGTGCTCTCAGGATACAGAATCCGGTGAGTCCTCTTTGACCCCACATCCTTCTCATAACCTTCTGTCGGACCTTTATTTATCCTAAGATAAAATATAGGTGACTAAGAGAAAAACACTCAGTAGATAGAGCTGTGCATGATATTCTAATGAAGAGCCTTTAAGGTATCTTTTGAAATCAGGTATCTGGAAATTACCTAATCTAATGTGATCTCATGACTCTTGCCATTTGACCTCAGCCTCATTTGATAAATGCACAACATATCCATTCCATTAATATGCTTCATTATTCTCTAAACTGTCATTAACTTGAAGAGTGAAAGACAACCATACAAGCAACTAAATACGGACCAATATAATCTCATGTACCTCATGATAAAGTCATGGAAATCTATGAGAGACCCATACTTTGATCCCAGCAGGTTCCCAGAGTTTCCCACCACAGCACAGGTTCTGCAGCGATCTGGACCAGCGTCTGAGTAGTGCTCTTTATCAGGGAAGAGAGGAAACAGCTGATCCACCACCTCTGTGTAGTTACTGGCATTTGATTGTAGCTTCTTGTGTGATATAAGTAAATCAGTTAGCATCAGAATTAAGTATAATATACACTTCTGTAAAAGTATTTGTACTGCTTAAGTGTACTATTTCAAGACGTTTACAGTGGCTGATGATATTAAGGCAGTATAAATGAAGAATATATACCAGAGTTGTATAAGGGTCTAACTATGAGGTTTTTAGTGAAAGTTAAATTAAACATGCTTGTTTTCTCTAGCAGCGTTTTTCTATGATGGCATTAAACATGGATGTAAAGCCATAAAACTCTCATTTTGAGGATCCGTAAGTAAATGTTGTATATTTATTTTGCAGCAAACTTTCTTACCTTCCACCACCTGGAGACATTTGCATGTAGTACACTGTTGGTACTGTTGAGCAGAAGTGGAATGTTGGGATCGTATGGTTTACTAAACCAGTTACTATTTTCTCGGTCTGTCACACAGATACTGCATTCACACGGAACTTTCTTGGAGATGAAACCATAAGAATCGTAGGTGAAAACCAACAGTGAGTTTTGAAAGTACAGAAGTAACAAGATGGTAGTGGAGCTCAGGAGTGTGGTCATGTAGCGCTGATGTCTCAGTCGTAAAACCACCATATTTACATCAGTTATGTTTGAGATGTTTTTACTTCAACCAGAAATTGAATAGACCTATATAGGGAAAGAGAGTGGATTATGTTGAGATGGTGAAGAGACATCATATAGTGACAGCTAAGAATACAATGTGTATCTCTTCACTAGCAAATAAAGTTAGGTCCATAGGTTATAATTTTAGCTGCTGACCAAAACATATTCTACTTACAACTATATAATAAACTTAAAGTGCACACTCTGAGCTTTAATTTGAGGGTATTCTCATCACAATTGGAGGAAAGCTTAAGGAATTACAGCTCTTTAATTTGTATGGTTCCATTTTTCAAGGGACCATAAGTAATTGGACAATTGACTCAAAAGCTGTTTCATGGACAGGCATGGGCTATTCTTTTATTATTTCTATCTGAATTAAGCAGGTAAAAGGTCTGGGGTTGTTTCTTAGTGTACTATTTGCATTTGGGAGCTGTTGCTGTGAACCCACATCATGAGGTCAAAGGATCTCTCCATACAAGTGAAACAGACAATTGTTAGGATTCAAAAACAAGAGAAATCCATCAGAGATATAGCAGGAACATTAGGAGTGGTCAAATCAACATTTAAGTACATTCTGAGAAAAAAAGAATGCACTAGTGAGCTCAGCAACATAAAAAAGCCTGGATGTCCACGAAGGACAACAGTGGTGGATGATCAGAGGATCACGGTAAAGAAAAACATTTTCACAACATCCAGCCAAGTTAAGAACTCTCTACTGGAGGTATGTGTGTCACTGTCAAAGTCTACAATCAAGACAAGACTTCACGAGAGCAAATACAGACGGTTCACCACAAGGTGCAAACAAGGCCAGATTAGACTTTTCCAGACCACTTCTGGAAAAGCATTCTTTGGATGGCTGAAATTAAGATCAATCTGTACCAGAATGACGGGAAGAAAAAGTATGGAGAAGGCTTGGAACAGCTCAGGATCCAAAGTATACAACCTCATCTGTGAAACATGGTAGAGCAGTGTGCTGGCATGAGCATGCATGGCTTCCAGTGGCACTGGGTTACTGGTGTTTACTGATGATGTGACTGAAGATATAAGCGGCCGGAAGAAGTCTGAAGTGTATATGGATATACTCTCTGCCCAGATTCAGTCAAATGGAGTAAAGTTGATTGGATGGCACTTCATAGTACAAATGAATGATGACCCAAAACACACAGCAAAAGCAACCCAGTAGTTTTTGAAGGTAAGAAAGTGGATTATTCTGCAATGCCAGAGTCGATCTCTTGATCTCAATCTGACTGAGCATGTATTTCACTTGCTGAAGACAAAACTAGAGGAATAGAGACCCACAAACAAACAACAACCGAGCTCAGCTGCAGTAAAGGCCTGGCAAAGCAACACAAAGGAGGAAACTAATCTCTGGTGATGTCCATGAGTTCCAGACTTAAGGCAGTTACTGCCTGCAAAGGATTCTCAACAAAACATAAAAAATAAAATTATATTTATGATTATATTTAATTGTCCAATTGCATTTGAGCCCTTGAAAATGGGGGGACTGTGTATAAAAATGGTTGTAATTCCTAAGCTTTTCATGTTATATTTGTGTTTAACCCCTTGAATTAAAGCTTCAAGTCTGCACTTCAATTTAATCTTGATTGTTTTATTTTTAATTCTGTTCTGGTGGCATACAGAACTAAAATTAGGACATTTTTTCAGTGTCCAAATATATATGGACCTAACTGTATATTAACATATTGTGAATATTCACAATATAGCATCTGATTGTTTAAAGGGACAGTCCACCTATCCATATAAATGCAATTTCGGATAATTTACTCTCGTCATGTCATTCCAAAACTATGATTGAGGTCAAAAGTTTACATACACTTTACAGAATCTGCAAAATGTTATTTTTTTTAACCAAAATAGAGGGATCATACAAAATGCATGTTATTTTTTTATTTAGTACTGATGTTTACATACAGTATAGTCCTCAAGAGAAAAAAAATGGTTGAATTTATAAAAAAGACCCCATTCAAAGGATTAAATAAACTTGATTCTTAATACTGTGTTGTGTTATTACCTGAATGATTCACAGGTTATTACCTGAATGATTCAGCTGTTTTTGTTTAGTGATAGTTGTTCATGAGTCCCTTGTTTGTAAACTTCCTGCTGTCCTTCAGAAAAATCATTCAGTTCCGACAAATTATTTGGTTTTTCAGCATTTTTGTGTATTTGAACCCTTTCCAACATTAACCGTATATGATTTTGAGATCCATCTTTTCACATTGAGGACAACTGAGGGACTCATACACAACTATTACAGAAGGTTTAAACCCTCACAGATGCTCCAGAAGTAAAAACCATGCATTAAGTAGATCAGGGTAAATTTTACTTATTTGTTTTCTTCTGGGAATTTTTTTTATTATCTTCTGTAGCTTCTGAAGGGCAATACTAAATAGAAAATATGATATTTAGGCAAAATAAGAAAAATGTACAAATCTTCGTTCAGTTCAAAGTTTACATCCCTGGCTCTTAATGCATAATTTTTCCTTCTGGAACATTAAGCGTATGTAAACTTTTTAACGGGATAGTTTTTATAAATTCATCTATTATTTTCTTTTGTGGAATATATGTAAATGTCTTTTATGTAAAATATCTAATTCAGGTCAGTACTAAATAGAAAAATAACATGCATTTTTTTGTATGATCCCTCTTAATTTGATTCAATAATTAACATTTTGCAGATGTAAACTTTTGACCTCAACTGTATGAGACTGTCTTCTGTGGAAAACAAACGATATTTTGAAGAATGTTGGTAACAGTTTCAGGTCACATTGATTTAATTTTTTTTTTAAGGAAACAGGTGTTATAGAATGTGAATACTTAATGATTTCGATAATGTGACATTAAATGTAAATCATTAAAAGAATTTACTCATAGGCTAAACCTTTTCCTCAGAAGCCTATAGAAAGTGACTTATCTGCTATGGAAGGATCCGTGTATATTTCGCAGAATCCTCAACATACTGGTGCTGTGTCAAAGCTTGGTTTATTAGGCCTAGTCATGTCCATGGGACTTTTCTGATAGTGTATATGGATTGGAATAATGTAAAATATGTGTTATTTATAGTTTAGCACTAAGGAGGGGTTTATATGTGTCTCCTTCTCTCTGGTAAAACTGGTTAAACCACCTGCTGCCTAGCTTTAGGGGTTTTAATTACGGCAATTATTGACAATGCATCATAATTCCCTAGATTCCTGATAATTTCAGTTGAGTTAGGGCCTGTTCACACAGAACCAGTTTTCCATTGATTTTCTTATGTAAATGCGCAGATGTGTTTGATCATTGCACACACAATTTTTGCAGTGTCTCGCACGTAACACATCATTAAAAAACGTGGCCCTCAAGTTTAAATTTAACTTTTAAACAGAAGCGCCTCTAGGAAGCGATCTAGGGTGGTGCACTAAAGAATACACTGGAGAAGAAAAAAAACAAACCTATAATCATCTATTTCTACTTTATCTAGGCTAACTCACAAAAATTAGGATACTTCCATTATTATAATTTGTCAGGTTAATTTGCAGATTAAATGGCATTTTTGGCTCTTAAAAAACAGCTATTTCAGATGTTGTCACATAAAGCACATTATTTAGGCATGAACTGCAAAAATGTTCACTGTTTCCTACAATTGTAATTGTAATGTAAAATGAAAATAACAATAGTTCAATAAAAAAATGTAATAAATCAAGTTTATTTAATAATCAACGAACATTTAAATTGGACACAAGGCAGTTTTTATATCAACCTCAAATTCAAAATCAAACATGTTGAAATATGTTGTATAATTTTGTCCATTTCAAGTTCAAAGTGATCCTCACAGCCAGGAACACTGCAGTATGTTTACGCGAGAAAAGTTTCGGAACATGGTTGCTTGTGAATTTTTATGTAATATATCCATGTTGGATAATATGTGTAGACCTTGGCTTAAGTATCATTCTATGTTAAGCATGAACAGACAACATGGACTTGGCAAAAGGGGGTGCCAGTGGGTTGGCCAGAGTTTTTTTAGGTGTGGTCATTTGAAAAAGTTGTCACAGTGTTGTTTGGGGTCAGAAATGACCCATGAATGGAAAACGGACTAAATCTCATGAACTTCATCAGTGCTACTCAGAGTCACTTCACAAGCTTTTTTACTGTTTGAAAAAACTACTGTCAAATACACATTGAAACTAAAAGTAAAACTGTAAGACCTTCACAACCAGGCAAAATAAAAGTCCAAAATAAAAGACAAATTTCAACACCTGCCCTGGCAAGACAAATCACCCAACTTAAATATTAGTAAAATTATGAAGTTTTCACATTAAATACAAATTGAATCACATTAAAAACATTTTACGACATGACACCCATTTGGTAGGCTACTTGCCTAAAATACAGGTCCTTCTCAAAAAATTA